>NC_030421.2:21936386-22103886 GCF_001660625.3 Ictalurus punctatus
TTTCTTGTGATTGTTGCAGCCAAAAATGCTTGCTATTGCTGCGGCTTTTTTTCAAAATTATGCTTTTTTTTTTTTTAGCTGAAAACTACTCGAATTGGCGAAATCGCATATTGTTTTGCATGCTCTTTCACAGTGATGTTTGTTGGTAAGTGAGACCTTTTAGCTGTACTCGTATTCGACGCGCGTGATCTGAAGAGGACCTTGACTCCACGTGCTTTGTGATGCCGCCACATGATGCGCCTTGGTCCAAATCTGCAGAAAATCTGCGTTAATTGAAAAAAAATTGCAAGCTCCTCCGAATATTGTGGCGTTTGCTTGATTTTGCGTTCATTTCTGCGATCGCGAAATCCTGGAGGGACTCTGCCTGTACCATGAAATTCCTTTACCATTAAATTGAGGAATATAGATTTCTTTAATGCTGTAAAATCAACTTATAAAAAAGTCTTACTGACTTGATTTCCTAATGAATATCAGCCCTCTGTACTTTTAACGCACTGAAAGTCTAAGGTTACCCTGTTGTCGTCTGCAGTGATGCGATTAGCCATGGAATGGGGGAATTTGATAGTGCAATTAAAACCGGAAACACACACAGCTGATACTGCACTTTGAGCTCAATGCTGCCGTGTTAGACAATTATCTACACAGCTTATTACAATATTGTTGATCAGGAATGACATTAATTATGGGTAGAAAAATTGCACAAATGAAACTGCATGCAGAAGTGTTAGACAAGGTTTACATACACTTGCTTTTTTTTTTCAGCTGTCTCCCTCTTTTTTTTTTTTCCAGTTTCATTTTTATTGAACATTTCTGCTGAAAATTTCTGCTGTACGGTTCTGCTGAACATTTCCGCTGAACATTTCTGCTGAACATTTCTGCTGAACATTTCTGCTGAACATTTCTGCTGAACTAAACATTTCTGCTGAACATTTCTGCTGAACTAAACATTTCTTCTGAACTAAATCTTTCTGCTGTACATTTCTGCTGAACATTTCTGCTGAACATTCCTGCTAAACAATTCTGCTGAACTAAACATTACTGCTGTACATTTCTGCTGAACATTTCTGCTGAACTAAAAATTTCTGCTGAACTACATACACTTCTTAAGTCTCATCTGACTTACTTTACCATTAAAAATGACAAAACTATGAAAGAAGCCGAGAAGCCATTGTACCATTCTACCATATTATTAAGGCAAGAGTGAGTGCAGCTCAGAAAGCTCAGATCCAGGTGTATAGATAAGGAGGGGAAATCCATGATAACACTGATCGAGAGGACTGCAATCATGTCTGACAAGTCCTCTTATTGAGTTAGGGATATCTGCTTTGTCTGTATGTCCTATGCCCTGTGCTCTAATGCATGAATAAGATGCACTGTCGATTAGATAGTGGAGCTGGAAGAGTGGAATTGCCACAGGCATGAAGCAGAATACACACCGTCTGTTTGAGTAGTTTGCTATACAATCAGATCATCTGTCTTTCACACATAGGGCTCTAATTTCATAAGCAGGTGCAAGCGTAATTTAGTGGCATAACTCAAACACAATTTGAACCGCTAATTAGGTTACGCAAAAGCTAATTTTCCCATCTTGCTCTCACGTGCTATTTTTTAATGACAAAATATCAACACTGCCTGTACTGACAAGAGGGGTTAGACTGTTCAAATCCGCCAATGGAGTAATTGGAGAACACCCACTCAGAGTTCTCAAGACCTCCGCTTAATGTAAGCACAACACTGTCATTTCCTGATATCAGGAAAAGCCTTAAAAGTCCTGTCCTCTTTCTGCATTTTACTATACTTTAATGATAATAATTCTGTTTCCAATCGGAGCTTGTAAAAGACATCATAGAAAACTGTGCCCACATGACTCCACATGCCGAAGTGTCCTTGGGCAAGACACTGAACCCCAAGTTGCTCCCGATGGCAAGTTAGCGCCTTGCATGACAGCTCTGCTTCCATTGGTGTGTGTGTGAATGGATGAATGAAACACAGTGTAAAGTGCTTTGGATAAAAGCGCTATACAAGTGCAGACCAAAACTGTACTGTAATATTATATATATATATATATATATATATATATATATATATATATATATATATATATATATTCTCCTGCAGTATTGCAGGAGAAAGAGTGCGGTAATACTGAAGATCATATGTAATTACAGCCATGCCAATATTCAGTGAAACCGCATGAGTGCAAGTGTATGAAATGGTATCAACAAAATGAATTTAATACCAGGGTTACCAAATGTATCATCTCAGTGAAGATGAAAAAAATAAGCATAGAGTGTGAACACACATGAAAACACACCAATGATGTGAAATCTATAAATTAAATTTAAAAGTATGCCATTATGAAAACGTCACTGCTGATGTCACTGTCACTACTTTCCTGTACTCATTTATTAAAGGGAATGAGAGGAGCTGATCTGATTGGATGTCACCTAAACACACGTCTTCATAATGTATTCATTTTAGCCTAACCCCCTTTTTACAATTTCCACACTTTTTGCTAGATTGTGCTAATGGTCACAAAAATAAGTAAGGAATTAAAAACACAATGGCGCATATAAGATGCTATTATAAGAAAGTAATCAATGGAAGGGTGGTGTGAAATCTGTGCATCATTCGTTCTTTTCATATTCAGTTAAATCAAATATGAAAAAATGGCTTGTTCATTTATTATTCATTTACAAATCCCAAAACGAGAAAAAAAACCCAGAATAACATGCTGTTTTCCGTAATTTCAGTCTCATGCACAAGTTAAAAATAAGCAATTAGAAAATGGGTCTAATGTCAGGTTTCATTTCAGCATGCTATTTTTTTTCAGTTGGCTATAACCTGAAAGCTACTTGTTTCTTCATGTGTTGTGCTGGATAAAGGTCTTTTTTGCTGAAGAGCATAGAAAGTTTTGTGCTATTTAAGGGAGCCAAATGTGTAACCCTCAGAGAGGACTGCAGTTAAACCAGTCACTCTTCCTGAAACCAAGATTATTATATATAATATAATACCATGGTATTAACCGCATGTAAATTTTAGGGGCGCGGCTTTTAGATACTTCTAGACACTTTTTTTAGATTTAGCAATTTAACTTTCTACATAATGATCATTTTAAATAAATAAATAACAAAACAAACAATTCACAATATGATGAGAATACAGGCTAAAAGTTTTTATATTTATAATTTGAAATGAACAGTCTGTTGTAGCTCGGTTAAACTTCTCTTGGCTCATTGCAATTCATTGATTTTTAAATCTGAATTTGAAATATGGCAACTTTCTAGAATAAAATGAATGAACTTTTATTCGGCACATAGAGTACCTTATTGTGAACTGATATGAGTGGGTTTGATCGTCGATCTGGGATTTGAAATGTTAAAAATTAAAAATATCCTCCTGATTCAATTATATTGGCAGATCTTGTGACTCCACTGTATCAGTGACTACGTTTACATGCACATCTATATTCCGAGATGAATTGCAATTGGCAATATTCTAATTAGTACTGTGTCATGTAAACGCTGCAATCCGATTGCCCGATTCAGATTAAGACAATATTCTCATCAAATTCTGATTCCCACCCCTGAATATGCCTGTTTTAATCGGATTAATATTTGTTGCATGTAAACACCTTATTCAGAAAATCCACTGAAAGGAGATATATGTGCATGCTCAGTCCACAAGGAATTGTAGGTGCTAACAGATGCTTAGCTGTAGACTAGGTATTTGGCAATGGCAACTCGGGCATGCTTACAACTACCATTTATAAAGGAATATGATGTTTGCAGGCATGTACAGTGCTGTAAGAGAAGTATCAGTATGCTGATTTCTTTTGTTTTTGTGTATATCTCATACTAAATAGTTTTAGATCTTCAAACAAAATACAACATAAAACAAAGGCAACCTGAGTAAACACACAATAAACTTAAAATCTGTTTGTGCCACCTTTAGCAGCAATAACTGCAACCAAATGCTTCCTATAACTCGAGATCAGTCTTTTGTTTACTTCTAGGACTAGGATTTACTCCTATGCTTTGGAACATTGTCTTGCTGCATAATCCAGTTGCGCTTGAGTTTCAATTTACGGCCTGAAGACCGGACATTCTCCTTTAGGATTTTCTGGTAGAGAGCAGAATAATTTTTTTCCTCAATTATTGCAAGTTGCCCAGGCCCTGAAGCAGCAAAGCATCCCCACACCATCACACTTCCACCACCATGCTTGACCGTAGGTTTGATGTTCTTTTTGTGGAATTCTGTGTTTGGTTTACGCCAGATGTAACGGGACCCTTGTCTTCCAAACAGTTCCACTTTCGACTCATCAGTCCACAGAACATTCTCCCGAAGGGTTTGAGGATCATCAAGGTGTGTTTTTGTCAAAATTCAGACGAGCCTTAATGTTCTTCTGGGTTAGCAGTGGTTTTCACCTCACCACTCTTCCATGGATGCCATTTTTACCCACTATGTTTCTGATAGTGGAGTCATGAACAGTGACCTTTACTGATGAAAGAGAGGCCCGTAGGTCCTTTGATGTTGTCTTTGGCTCTTTTGTGACTTCCTGGACGAGTCGTTCCAGAGTATGTTACTAGGTAAGACCTTGTAACGAACTTTGTGCTGTTGAAAAAGTTCTATTTAAGTGTTGATTTGATTGAACAGGGTTTGCAGTAATCAGGTCTGATTGCGTCTAGTCCAGCTGAACCCCACTATGAATGTAGATAGATTTGGGGAATTAGTAAATATGGGGGCAAATATATTTTCACACAGGCCCACATGATCTTGGATAATTTTTTGCTTCAATAAATAACGATCATTTAAAAACTACATTTTGTGTTTACTCAGGTTGCCTTTGTTTTACCTTAGATTTTGTTTTAATTTCTGAAACAGTTTAGTATGAGATATACACAAAGACACAAGAAATCAGGATACTTTTTCACAGCACTATAAATATCGTATTCGGAATATGGCTGCAACCTGAATATAGACCAGAATTTAAATGGAATTTGATGCGCATGTAAACACAGTCAATGATTAAATACCCCATACAAGCCCCTGTGTAAGTTGGTGCCATAGAAATGATAATATACTGTATTTGAATGAGCACATTAATATAAACCTGTGATTTACCATGCAGCAGTAACTAATCCCATATCCATGCTGTTAAAGAAAACGAATCGAAACATTCTGGCCAATCCGATTAGAGAATTAAACAGTGCTATAGTGTAATGAGGATATATAACACAGCAATCATGTTGTTTTTGTGATCTACTTCACACACCATAAGGTTCATGGGAAATGGTTACTCCATAGTCTTCTGTTTAAAAGTCTTTCCCATATATTACTGGTTATGTTCGTTGATTTACGGTGGGGATTTTACAGATCAGTTCTGTTGATAATACAGGGAGTAAAGACAGAAAGCCCTCTATAAATCCCATTTCTTCCAGAGTCACTGGGTTCCTGTTGAAGACACAAGATTAGACAAAGCTTCCCCATTCAAATATGATTCCCTGCTCTTTCACAAGGGGTATGTAACCAAAGCAATATATTCCCCTTGTTATATAATTTCCATTTTCATCCTAACTGGCTCCAGTTGACATACAGTATGTCCCATCTCACATTATTTCATTTTGCAAAGATTGATCGCTTTCTAGTGTGTGACTGTGTCAAAACCTAATATCCTACCGACCCTAAATGTCACTGTATTTAGTTGTAATAAGGCCGTTGCTACTTGGATGTGCCACGTTTTGGCCAAAAGAATCGAGATTATATTAAGAGGCTGTCCGGAAGCTGTATGTTTGCATTATGTGTGGATACTGGAGGAGGCGTGGCAAGTAGAGATGTAACGGTATGAAAATTTCATATCACGATTATTGTGACCAAAACTATCACGGTTCTCCATATTATCACGGTATTGTTAAAATGTGCTGAAAATGTACAAAAAGTACTGTTACACACACTGAAATCATTTAAACAGGTTTTATATTTGAATATAAACTGATGGATGGTTGTCAGTAGGCTTGCTGCGATAGTTGTGTTCCCGGTGTTACACGGTGTTCGGTCGCACACCGATTATATCGCTTGCCCATCGCAGCACCGCCCCCACTGACGTTTTGTTTTTTTTAGAGTAATAATAATCATTTAGTTCAGTTAGAGAACATGGCAGTGACAGTGCTCAGGACAATTTCCAACCTTCCAAGAGGTTTTGTGACTGTAAATCATTCTCTTCAAATGCTACTGAGCTTTAAAGTATGGTATGTTTTGTGTAGGAGTCCATACGGTGTGTCGTCACTGGCAGTGATTGTGGCGATGGGCTACAGCCAACGAGAGAACAAGGCATGGGATGAGGAAGGGAAATCCGTGAAACTATCCCTTTGTGGCATTTCTTTAGCACCAATCATTGTGCAAACATCTCGCATCGCTTGTTTCTCTCCTACGTCCATCTTCAAACAAACAACTCCTGTTTTGCGCATGGTTTTCACGTCATATATCCGTGTCACTTCTCGCACGTGTTTTCATGACAGAATGTAGTTTGGACACCAGATAGAGTCGTCGGGTGACAGAGTCGTTGTCAGATTGTTGAAAGTCGTGTTGTGTGAACTAGGCTTAAGTCATTCTCTTCAAATTCTATTGAAGTTAGAAACGTGTATACCAATGTCACATGTAACTTTAGAGACGGTGCCTTAATTTGCGAATATCGAACGCAAGCCAGTCTTTCCCCCTCGCTTTTAAATCGCTTATGAATGCCAGTGCGGCTGTGCGCATTTCACTTTCACTTTCGAATTAGTGGCAATTCGAGGCAGCAATTGCATGAAATGTGGGTCTGTTATTATTCTTAATGAAAAACACAACAACAACAACAAAACAGTAAAGGACAAACTCGCTTATATTAAACCAGATCTTCCACCATCGTCTTGTCAGTCAGCTCGCCTCACTCTTCCCGTCACTCGGCTCGCCTCACTCTTCCCGTCACTCGGCTCGCCTCACTCTTCCCGTCACTCGGCTCGCCTCACTCTTCCCGTCACTCGGCTCGCCTCACTCTCGTCACGTGATAAATGAAATCTGATTCCTTCTGATCTGTGCTGCGACTCTGACTCATTCGGCTCTTGCTGAATTGGGCAGATGCTGTTCGGTTTTTCATCGTAGCTTCTGTTTTCACACTCAAAAAACAATGTTGCGTGCTGCACCTGCGTCAGACTCATGCTGGGTGTGTGTGGACAGCATTTACCGCTAGTTTTACAAATCACGATAATCGTGCACGGTTTTAATGATCATTAAATGTGACACGGTTAATACTAACCGTCAGGGAATTTTATCATAGTTTATCGTGAAACCGGTAACCATTTCCGTAGTGTCAAGCCAGAGCTAGCTTCTTTTCTTTGTTAAGCAGCTTTAATTGCTGTTCTCCTCCCCTCCCTCCCCTGCTGACTGTATAGCAGTGTTTCAGCGGCTGTCATTTCTTCCGCCTCCCCACGCCTGAGCGTCCTGACCAGTGTAATTGTTACCTTGTGTGCTGCCTCCTCTGTACACAATGGTTCTGTGTCGCAGGAGATGGGAAAATTATGTGCAACATTTGACAAGGTGTAATTGCTGGACCAGTTTAAACCCTGCTGCAAAGTTTTAGTGAAAGTGGTATTTTTAACTTCCAGGGTGGCAACAGCGTGTTTGTGTTAATGTGGGGCTCTGATCATGCTTTGCTAACACAAAGCCTGAAAAGTCATCACCGGGGAGGCAACGTGTCCTTGCTGCTCTTTGTGATTTCACCAAAGATTATTTATTTTTCAGTTGCTACTTTGTGCCATGCATGAGCTTGAGGTTGTAAATTGTTTCATAGCGAGAATGTGCGAATATATGCTTCTGCAGCATCACCATCAACGAATAGTTTATGCTGGATGTACTTTAAAGTGGGTGTCACCTTAGATTTTTAAGGTGAGAATCTATTTGGGTAATTCCACATATCATTTTGATAAGCTCAAAGCAGAACCGTCTGCCACTGTGATAGCAAAGTCCAGACTTTCTGAATTCAGTATTCGCTCAAAAACAAAAGCACTAGATCATATTTGCAACCTTTGTCTTTCTTTAGAGCAAGTGATTTCCTGGTTTCCTTATTTTCTCTATTGAGAATTCCCAGTGCTAGCTCCCAGTCAGACCTAAGGCCAGTAAACAGTGGTGTAAAAGCTTGGAGTGGCATTTGATATGCAGGCCATTAAGCTACGATTGGACTGTGGGTAATTGCTAACAAAGAAAAAATGCTCTTTCAATTCCAATTTATACCACAAAACCCCACAGGCCCAATATTGTAGATGGAAACATCACCACTGTGCACAAAGGGATCCTATTTACAGGACTCAAGCCACTCAATGAGACTCTAAAAAGGCTTGGTCATTTTTTATTTATGCAATGCTGGCACTTGCATTCATTTGACGCCTGGGCAGATTGACACTGTCACATTGTGTTTGTTCTTTCAATTAATTGATTTGTTGTATGATGTTGTACTGTATTGGACATTTTAGTATTTTCTTGTTAAATTTTACATAAAGTAAGCAGTGAATCAAGGCTAATAACTAAAATTTCCTAGTTATCTAACTCTAGGACGTCTTTTGTGAGGTTTGTCTGAGCTGTCTTCACACGTGTATATCCATTATAAATAATTTGTTTTTGAGAGGGTCACGATTGACTATTAGATTCCATTAACAGGCGTATTTGGTCAAGTAGAAAGTACTGGGAAACACGAGGTTCTTCAATATAATCAAACGATAGTTTAAACATAATCATTTATACATAACATTTGAAATATTTCTATTAGTTGAAGAAAAAAAAGAATAGTTGAATTAATTGTAACCAGTGCCTATATTTAGTAGAGTATTAAGTGCAGCATTATTCATTTTTATATATATTTTTTGCTATAGAAAAATGTTTATCGTTCTGTAAACGTTTTGTGAATTCCCCTATTACTTTACGACTCTACATAAGGCATAAGTGTATTATTATAGTACTTACACTAATATTCTATGTTTATATTATTATACTATAAGAAATCAAATCCAGAGAAACGGCTATTACATAATAAGGGTTTGTATGATAATCGCCCAGCTTAAACCGTATAATTGTAGAATTAATTATTCACAGTCACATATCTAGGCTTTGAATCAGCGAGAGTATGTGGATATGTTTCTGAGCCTGTATAACCTGTATAATAGATGAGGGAGGTGAAAGCGTTGTTATTGTGGACACTTACAATTAGGAACATGTATTTAACAGCACATATTGCCACGAATAACACAGTACTAGAAAGATGCAGCGTTCAACTTTTCCTGAGTTTATTCCAATCCGAACACAGATCAGACTCTGAGTTGAGTGCTGAAGTCACAGACTTAATCAGTGTGTTACAGAAGTAGGAACAGGAAGCCACCTAGCTGCATGTATGTGACGTATGCGGGAAGCAGCATTTCTATGAAGAATAGATATGAAATAGTGTCCACTTTCAATAAACATACTTATTCTAACAAACACTTAAATTGCCTAACCGTTCTATAAATATGTGAAAATTCCCCTTAAAATTCTTCCCTTAATTCAGTTCAGAGGTTGCAATAAAAGAGTATAGCTGAAAATCATCAAGGAGTTATGTTTACTGCAGCAGAGTGCCTGTCTTGGCACTAAGCACATCCTGAATGCGAGTGAGTGTGTGTGTGTGTGTGTGTGTGTGTGTGTGTGTGTGTGTGTAGTGCAGGCATGGCAGGCGTGTGCCAGGGAGTGAGATAGTGAGGCTGGATATCCTCAGGGACAGGATGGAGGCCTGTTTTCTTCATTCACTTTCTGTACAGACTTCTGCTTTGTGCTCCCCCCAAACACAGCTGCTGCCCTCATTGGCGCCTCAGTCTATTGTGTACGTGTATCCACACACACACACACACACACACACAACTTTTTGTGTGTCAAGTGTCGCATAGGGAGATATGGAGTTACACTTTTGGTATCGTGTGTGTGTGTGTGTGTGTGTGTGTGTGTGTGTGGTGCATTGAGGTGTGGGTGTACTCTATGGCACAGTGAGGTTACTCAGTTCTGTCTGGCACAGAGCAGCTCTCCCTGTCAGTGTTTTGTGAAGAAAAGCTCTATTAATAGATTGCTGCTTGTCCTACTTGGCAACAGGAAAGGAACTAAAGACAAGGAAAGGGTCTATTGAGAGCAAAATAATTAAAAAAAAAAAAAAAAAAGTAGCACAAAAATGGAGCATTAAAGTAGAGCATTAAAGTTTTTTTCCTTGTTGAAAACCTGTTGAAAAAAGTATTGTCTTGGTGCTTTCAGTGCACTTTCCATGCACCGAAATAACAAAAACAATAATAATAACAACATTCGTTCCTTCATCCATGATTTCCTCTCCTTTAGCAAAAGCACTGAACGTTAAAACCAACATCTCATACAGTGCCTTCAATTCCCCTTCGCTCTTAACTGCTAAGCTGGGAAAAGAAAAAAGAGAGAAAAATGGAACAAAGCAGCATACAATCCTGCAGCTCTCGTGAATCCTCTCAGTCAGGCTAGTTCTTGGTGCTGAAATTGGATTAGGCAGATTGCCCGCCGATTGCATTGCACCTTTCATCCATCTGCTACACATCCTCTGACCTTTTTCACAAAGAAATGTTAGGCTTCTGGCCACCGACAGGGAATAATGGTCAGTTTTCCAGCGAGCCGCGTTAGTTTGTGGCTAAGCAAGCAAAATGCTCCAGGTAGATGCAACACTGAGGGAGCCATAGTGGTGATGTGTGGTTTGTGTTTACCGGTCCTTCTGCATCACTACTTTAATGTTTACTTCATGGAGCACATGAAAGTCCTTATAAGGAAGCTAAAGTCATCTTAATTTGTTGCAGGAATTTGATTTTGAAACTGCACTACATGAGGGGAAACATCTGATAGAAACTTAGCACGAAGGGTCTGTGTGAGTTTATTAAGGACTTGCAGATTGACTTAAGCAGAATATACAATTAAAAGAGTAACGATTGAATATTCCATGCATTAATTATAAAACAATAAAATTAGAAAGTACTAGTTAAATAAATGTCAAATATACCAGCTTATAAATTATGTCATTTAAAGGAGGCATCATTTATTTATGTATTTATTTACGTATTTATTTATTTATTTATTTATTTAATTAATTTCTTACTTACAGTTTCACTTACAATTTTAAGAGCCTGTCAGGTTGGGTAAAAAAGGCGACTCTGGCTGTTTTATTATGAATATAAAAATGAAATCCTGTAGTCGGGAGAGATTTGGAGGTATGAATCATGTTTACGTTACTAAGAATCAGTATCTCGTTATTTTTGTTACTCGATATTACCCTAGTTAACATCGTAAATCACTGGAATGTTACAAGAGGTGCATGTACTGAAGAGTTCACAGGTGTTATTTGAGTCTCAAAGAATTTAACAACTATATAGTGTGTGTGTGTGTGTGTGTGTGTGTGTGTGTGCGCGCGTGCTCGCATCGGTGGACTGACTTTCTGTTTAAGTTGACACAGCTGTGGCACCAGGATGTCAGATCGAAGCCTGCCTCTCTGTTTGCAATCCCTTCAGAGAGCATATTTCCTCTGCTATAAATAGCTTCCCACCCCTATATGTCTGTGGATTCTTGTTTTTTCTTCTCTCTCTCTCTCTCTTCAATGTTCATGCTATATTTGTAGCTGAATGGACAGGAAGGAGCACGACCGCTTCCAGCTCTGCGGGTCTTGTTTATTGTTGGTAGGGACTGGGATAATGTGAAATGACAGTATAGCTCTACTACAGGCGACTGGCTGACACTGTGATCAAGGGGTCATCTCTGAACACACACACACACACACAAACACATACACAAGTGACCCTACCATGTAACACCAGAGCTTTTACATAGACACATGGTTATGCTCAACAAGGATCTGCTGCCTTAAACTTTATAGCTGTGTAATTTTGTACACTGCACTCTGTCCTCTTAGGTCCTCTGTGTGTGATAGCATGTGTGTAGAAGTGTTTGTCTCCCTCAAGCTTTGCTTTGAGTAATGAACTTTCTTCATCATGTGCCATTTGCCTCATGTCTCCATTCTCGAGCGTCAAATTGTTGTTGGAACACACTTGACACTGGCGAGGCGTGGTCTCTATCCAGGGGCCGGCCAACACAATGTGACAACTTGATCCCATGTGATGGGCCTTCACTTTTAAGCCCTGCATCACTTAACCAATTTATTTTAATTTAGAAGACAGCAAAACAACAACAACAAGCAAACAAAAAAAAAAAACAAGGACATACTGAGTTCTCATGAACTCAATGATCCCACCTCCTCACAGATCTGTTTTTGTGCACCACTTTGTCTCATATAATGTGCCTGTGGATTCTGGGAATAGATGAACGTCCTCATCCTGTTTTACATTCTCTCTGTAGACGAGTGTGAAGGAAGGCCTGCTCCTAAAACAGACCAGCTCTTTTCAGCGCTGGAAAAAAAGATACTTCAAACTCCGCGGCCGGACACTTTACTATGCCAAGGACGCCAAGGTGAGGTTATTGGCTGCTTTTACACTGTAGGTGCATCAATTTTAGATAATTCATTCCTGACACACATGTGGTGTTATTAGCACTTTTCCATCAGTTGGTGCGGTATGGCATGGGAATGGTAACAAATCCCAGATCTCTGTTCATTTGCTACATGAAATGGATTGTGCTGGATTTGGTAACCTTTCTTGCGAGGGTATAAAGAGTACCAGTCAGGTTGGAGCTAGTGCAGACTCGATCAAGCACAAGTAGGCACATTTGTCACACAAGCGCCACTGCGAGGAAAAAGCATTTCTTTTTTTTTTGATCCTCTATTTATTTTTTTCTATGCGTTATCAATGTTTTCTGATAATAGTGCATGCAGAAGGCAATATTGCAAGACTGTGGATGCTGCTGAACCATTCAGTCACATCAGCTTCCTTTCATTCCCTTTAAGACGTGAGTATGTGTAGTGCAGCACAGTGATGTTTATATACTGACATACTATTACATTTCACTAGGGCTTTTAGAGTTTAATGCTTGTATAATGTGGGAAATGATTATATCACGACCTCCAGAGAACTCCTTCTACAGTTACAGAGCAGAATCATGTGAGAGGAATAGGCCACAGGTTCTCGGTCCTGTTATGGAGAGTTTGGGATTTAGTTTAGTAACCATTCCGTGCCATACCATACTTTTCACTGCAAAAGCAGAACACAAGTTAGGAAGTCCACTAGCCGCCATTCTTTTCCCTGTGCTGAGCCATCTCTAAGATAGAATTTGGTCTAGGGGAAGTAAACAGTGATGTGAGATTAGACAAAAGATTTTACAAGCTTGCACCATGTGTATATACCCCCACTGCTCTTAATGCCATGGTGTATATGTGTGTATGTGTATGTGTGTGCGTGTGTGTGATTGCCCTGTGGCAGACGGGTGGCGTGCTGGCCCGCTGGCAGTACCGGGTCTCACATAGCCGCGTGTGTTGGAGGGTTCTGTCCGTCTGCTGGTCCGGTGCTCGCCTCCCACCTCCCGCTCTGGGTGCCAGCGGATCGGAGGAAGGTTTGGTGGCGATTCGGGTTAGCAGCAGCTGCAGCAGGAGCCACATGACTGGCATTGGATATCCATCTCTCTACTCTCCTTATAGCTGAGATTACTGACTGCCATTCACTACATTCATTTGGCTGGCCCGTACACTCTGGCATCATTTAGAATGCCTGTTCTCCCCATTGTGCCTGAGCTGGGATGTGAGCTGTGCAATGGTTGAGAACATCATATCATCGCTGTCGTCATGTCCACATAAGCAATAGAAGAGAAGTGTTGTGGAGATTTGGGCCTTGTGTGTCACTGTTCTTTGTCTGAAAGGAGAGACTGTTTAAACTAATCTCAAATCTGCATCCACTCTGTGTGACGCCCCCAACACGAAGAGGCTAAAGACAGTCAGCCATTCAGTGTGTCCTCGCTGTCGCCACCATTTATGTCATTCATACGGAAATATCAGCGTCCTGCATTGACCCACGTGTTAAGGATGGCATTCAAACACCGTCTCGTATTCTGAATATGAAAGAGAGGCTTTTCAAAACCACCATTTCAAAGGATTTGCAATTTTAAAAAAAAAAAGAAAAAAAAAAACAACTTTTCTCCCTAACATAAATGTTCTGATTACACGTAGAAGGAGCCATGATTGTGTATGTGAAAGAGAGGAGAGTCCTAACAGTGACCTCACAGGCACAAATGAAGTTGCTGAGCATCTGGGAGGGCTCTGTTTGTGTTGGCATAACACCCTGCTCTCCAACAGATATTGCAGACCTAGTCCAGCCAGCCAACATTGCACCAGCATTCTCCCTACTAGATGCAAGCCAAGACTGCAGATCATATCATAAACAGGATGTCACACTGCTTACACTTCCCAAGTACACAGTCATCACTTAGTCAAATATCTGCCAGTCAGCACTTGAATGCAGATTAGGTACTGTAAAGTGATCTGGTCTTAATTGCAAGCCTTTGCTTTGACCTTTCCTGTGGTTCCTTGTTGTCTCGTGGAGATTTCTGAGCTGCTCTGAAGCATAATGTAGCATAGTGAATCACTGAAGGTTGTGTGAATGCCCACATGTCTCATGCTCGTTCTGTTCATTGCTTTCCTTCCGCCCTTCAAGCCTCCACCACTGTTAGGAAGACTCCTGTGTATGAACTCACGCTGTAAAATCATGTACATACATGCCCATGAAGAGGATAAGAATAAAGCACATTAAGGACTTTGCTGCATTCACTCTGACAAGCTACAGCTTTCAGTGAATCCAGGTTGATTCAGCTATTAAGCTAGTTTTTACTTTTGAAACTGAAACATAAGCAGTCAAGCTGTCGCAGAGCAGTAAAACAACGTGCTTACTATTCTCTGTACTATTCTCTACAGTCCCTTATCTTTGACGAGGTGGACCTCTCAGATGCCAGTGTTGCCGAATCAAGCACAAAGAATGTCAACAACAGTTTCACGGTAAGCAGCTGTTTCAGTGGATTGCATCAACACTGCAGGGGCATGTGCACTGTACACTGTACACTGAGGCTTGTCACTGATGCAGCATGCACACAGCAGGACTGGCTTTTCCACGCTTAGCGTCCTTATCATTGCACGCAGTACTGCTTAAAACACTGTACTGCGTCGGTTTGTGGACACCTGAACAGTCGCACCCATATATGCTTGGTACATCTGGGAAGGTTTTCCATTAAATTTTGGAGTGTGGCTGTGGAGATTAACCCATTCAGCTACAAGAGCATTAATGAAGTCAGGCACTTATGTCAATGCCAATGCAGTCCTAATATAAACAAAGGCGGGCACAGGGACGTGTATTTTGGCTGTGTATTATGCAAAGATGACAGAGATTTAATTTAGATTCATACATTTAAAATTAATATCCTGAATGTACTTATTTTTGTAAAGCTGCATCGTGACAATGTCCATTGTTAAAAGCGCTATACAAATACATTTGAATTGAATTGAATCGAATAGATGTATGTTCGAATAGATGTCAGGCAAAAGGGCTTGACATGCAGTCCACATTCCAATTCATCCCAAAGGTATTCTGTGGGGTTGAAGGTCAGTGCTCTGCGCAGGCCACTCGAGCTCTTCCACACCAACCTTGGAAAACCATGTCTTCATGGAGCTCGCTTTGTGCAGAGGGGCATTGTCATGCTGGAACATACTTGTGCTCCTAGCTCCACTAAAGGGTAACTCTTAATGCTACAGCACACAAACACATTCTAGACGATTGTGTGCTTCAGACCTTGTGGCAACAGTTTGGAGAAGAACCACATATGGGTCTGATGCTCAGGTGTCCACATACTTTTGACCACATCGAGTATTACTGTCAATGACGTCTGCTGGTGTCAGTAATGTCATTGTTTTGTATGCTTGGTTTATCACAGTAGAAAAAAAAACAACTAGGAGATTTATTAAGGGCGTTAATTATATGACCTTGATACCACTGATAAGACCTAAAACCATTGTAATAAATGTAACTTAACAAAATCTTTTCAATTAAACAAAATTGCCATCTATAAAGACAGAATAATAAAACAAACTCCTTATTATTTAAATATGCTGTATATGTCACAGAGCAAAACTTCATTGTTTGTATTAATGTTGCTTGATGTGAGTTGCTAGCTTAAAGAGCAAATCCTATTGCTTTCAGCTAGATCTTTTAGCTAGCTAGCATCATCTGGCTGCCTCTGTGTGTGAACTCCACACTGATATTTCTATCTGATTGCTGATATTATGGTGTAGCTATGCTTACTCAGAACACAGCGTACAGCTAACAAAGAAAGCTAGCTTGCTAATGTTAGATAGCTAGTTAACACATACAGGTTTGTTATAGGGAAAAGGTTTCTCTCTATTCTGGAACCTAAACAACCTCTTAAATAAAGCACTGGGAATTGTTGTCAGACAGCCCAGTTTCCTCGTGTCCATTAGGACGCTTTCCCATGCATGAATGTACGAGTGCAAACAAGCTCAAGAAGTTAGCTACGATCAAACCTTTGGAGGAGCAGCGAGTGAAGCCGTGTCCTTCTAAAAATTGCCCTGCTCCTCAAGCATGGCTATAAAAAGACATGGCGAAAGACTAAGAAAGGTCCGAGCAGAATAAGGGGTTATTCGTAGTAGCAGTGCTGTTAGTGCTTCACTGAACATGTTTTGGATCACTTGGCTGACGGCATATTGTTTAACAGTGCCTTGGGTTAGTACAAGTGTGTGTGCAGCACATGCTCTGGGGAGGTTTGTGAGGTCTTGTTTTCAAACTATACGCCTCCTTCTGTGATTTCCTGTGTTGTCCTACTACATTCAGTTGATGGTAATAATAATCATTCAGTCCAACTTGAGCCATTAAGATCTGCATGTATGTTTTCTCTCAAAGAGCCTGAAAACTGTAAAACACTAATGGTGTCTTAGTGTTGTGTAGGCTTTACAGCATTTCCTCTTTAATAGTTTATGCTCATTTCCCTCAGGGCAAATATCCATTTTGCTATTATAGTATGGAGCTACAGTGGCTCTTAATTGCTCTTTCAGCTAAATGTTTTTTTTTAGTGCTCTCTTGATGAAAGATGATCTTCCAGGGTATACACATTCAGTTGTGCCTCTTTGAGGAGAGTTTTACTGCAGGCTCTTCTTTATTGTAGCTAGGCTTCCCCCCCCCACCCCCCCACCCCCGGTTTCTAATAATAGCACTGCGCTGAGTGTGCTACGGAGGGAGGGAAAGAGACGGATCAAGCTAGCATGGAGAAGCTGGGATCTATCTAAGGAACAAAAGGAAATCCTCAGAGTGTCGTCACCGAGCGAACGCCTCTGTGAGTGGAGGGTTGAAGCAAGACTAAGCGCTAGATACGAGGAGAAATCGGAGGGGACAGAGCGAGGGAGAGGTGAAGAAATGATGGAAGGTGAATAGCCAAACGAGTTCACTGTCTTCTGATTTTTAATGGCACTACTCGAACGTACGTTTTGGAACGGTGAAGGGCAAAAGCGTTAATGCGTCCGTCTCCTTGCTAAAGAGGCTGTTGTCTCTTTAAGATACTCACTAAGGGTGGTCTGCAATTTTTTTTTTTTCTTCTTCTTCTTTCCCTGCATGTGTGTTCAGTTCCTAGAGGACGCTAGAGCATATTTTCAAGGAGTCTAGGAGGGGTAGTGAGAATAAGGCATGGGGACATCGGGCATTGCCCGTCTGTACATAATGCGCATGCACACACACATGTGCAGGGTACAGGAGCTCAGACATCCTCAGAGGACACAGCGCTGCAGTCGGGAGAAGGCTGCTGGTGAGTGCATCGCTCTGAGATTTACACACACACACACACACACACACACACACACACACACACACACACACACACACAGGGAATCAGGGGAAAAGCGCTGCAGGACTGTGACAGTGTTAACCTTGCATGTTTTTCTCAACAGACCAGTGTTAATGTTATTCTTCAGAATGGAAAATTGCCTTTAAAATGAATGCATGACCTCTGTCTGGTTTTTATCCTTAACGCAGAGTTTGTGTGTGTTTTGCATTATGTGTGTAAGTGTGTGCGCATGCTTTCCGGAGGGAGGGAGGCAGGGAGGGAGGGGGTTCTGAAATGAAGATGAAGACCAGAGTGTTGCACCTTAACGCACATTCCAGCAAGCACTTTTTTTTGGCTCAGATTCTGACAAGACGCAGGATTCCATTATTCGATTTAAACTCGTGCGGCGCTACTGAGAGCTTTTAACTGATTGCGAAGAAATTGATCTGTTGCTTCCATTTGCAGCCTGTGTGCTCAAAATACAGAGTAATAGCAGGTTTGATCGTGAGATGCGATGTACACTTTGAAAGGTTTCTGCAGTCTGTAATGTGTATAGATGTGTACATAAGGTGAATGCGCATTTGGAGGTTAATGACTTGAGCTCAGTCACGATTTGTCTCTTGGCTTTTAAATCTGCAGCAATAGTCCTACTGCGGGTTACAGGGGTGCCCCGTTAGCACTCAGCTGTACAGCAGAGCATCATGATACAATAGATATTATACTGTTCTTTTCCCTCTTGGAATGTTATAGGACCAAACTTCATTAGCTCTCCACTCCCTCCTGCTGCGTTTACTAATTCAGTAATTCATGACATTTAATAATAAGTATTTATTAGTCACATAACAGCACAGTGAATTTTTTTTGGTGCATATCCCATGTGTGTTAGGAAGCTGGGGTCAGAGCACAGGGTCAGCCATGATACTGTGCCTTGCTCAAGGGCCCAACAGTGGCAGTGTGGCATTGCTGGGGCTTGAACCCCTGACCTTCAGATCAGTAACCCATAGCCTTAACCTCCATTTAGATTCATACATTTAAAATTTATATCCTGAATGTACTTATTTCTGTAAAGCTGCTTCGTGACAATGTCCATTGTTAAAAGCGCTATACAAATACATTTGAATTGAATTGAATTGAATAGATGTATGTTATACTTACAGCATAGATTATCATAGGGTTATTTAACCCTAAGTAATATAACGGTATAAATTTATTATATGTAACTGTAAATTATACTGCAAATTTTTACTATGACTGTGTAATGTTTGTTTTTATTTTTTAGTACTTTTTTTTTGCTTTAGATGTAGAGCAATATTAGTTTCACAAGGTCAGGTGTGGCATAAAATAGAGCAACAGGTCGACAAGAAACAAGTCCCCAACCTCTTGTTTTTGTTACAGTATTATTTCAACAAAGCAGATATTCCCATATTATATTATTATACTGATGATTATAAAATATATCATTACACATTTTGCAGTGGCACCATGTATTAAGACTTGAGATATTTAGGAAGCACTGTGCTACACTGAAATATATGTCTGTTTTCACTTTCTTAATGTGAAATGTTATAACAGAATACTTTCCTAATGTGAAATTTCCTAATGAAATTGGAACATCAGATAGATAAATTGTTCCTAGGCTTTTCTGAAAGTGATCAGTAGTGCCTTTTAATGTAATGAGTTGCTTGGGCCTACTTTACAGTAACCTGCTGCCTTTTATCAGCTTAATCAATGACTACGTTTACAATAATCAAATTATTGACCTTATTCTGAATTATACTAATGCACATCGATAATGTGACTAAAACAGGAATACTCCACCCGTCTTAATTTGATTTGTGTTTACATTGAGTATGACTGTAGTCGGATTAAGGTCATCAATAATCACTGTTTACATGGTAGTTGCTTAATCAGAGTATCGTCTTAATCGGGTTAATATTGGATTATTGTTGTCCATGTAAACTTACTGAGTGAGGGTTGTAGTGTTCATTACTGTGTAAAGGCATAATTAAAAATCTATTGTTTCTTTTTTAAAATAAACAAATCATGTGTCCAAGCAGCGGAAACAGACGAATCTTTCAGACTGAGACGATTACAATCAAATTGAATCGAAACAGAAGTGGCCAGTAACTGTAATCGTATTTAAAAGATTTTGTATCTGATATGAGCAAAGCACCATTGTTACTTAGCACCCTCTGTGCTTTGCCTGTGCTCATCCACACACACACAAATCTTGGTTTTACTTTGGATTTAATAGCACCCTCTTGTGGAAAATCTTCCACTTTCAGAGTGTGTGAGTGAGTGTGCGAGTTGGTGCTGTACATCTAAATACATGGTGAAGGGTAGTGGGATAGTGGGATTTTGTTCATTATAGTAATCTTTAAAAAGTAAAAACAAAAAATATGCATACATTCAAATCTATAGGATGTTAGGTATGACCGCCAAAGTTATGTAACTACTAATGTACATTTATTTATTTATTTTTTATTATATTGCTTATATAATGGATATAAAATGTCTACACAGCCCTGTTACAATGGTAGGTTTTTGTGAAGTAAAATAATGAAACTAAGATCAATCATGTCAGAACTTTTCCCACCTTTAATGTGAAATTGTAAAGTATAGAAATAAAGTGAAAAACAATCAGAAACCTTTTAAGGAAAAAAAATAATAAAAATAAAAAACTTACAATAGCCTAGTTGCGTAAGTGTGTACACCCCTAAACTAATACTTTATTGAAGCATCTTTTGATTTTATTATACCACTCAGTCTTTTTGGGTAAGAGTCTATCAGCGTGGCACATCTTGACTTGGCAATATTTTCCCACTCTTTCTAGCAAAAACATTCTAGATCCATCAAGTTGTAAGGGCATCTCCTGTGCACAACCTGCTTCAGGTCACCTCACAGATTTTTAGTTAGATTCAGGTCCGGGCTCTGGCTAGATCATTCAAAAACACTGATCTTCCTTTGGTCAAGACATTCGTTTGTTGATTTGGATGTATGCTTTTGGTCATTGTCATGCTAAATGGTGTAATGCCCTAAAGCATGATATATATACCCTTTTGAATGATGGAATTATTATTCCTTTTGGAATTAATCTCATCAGACCATAAGACATTTTGACACATGGTTTGGGGTGATTTAGTTGGGCTTGGATGCTTTTTTAGCCCAGACATGTGAAGAATAGGAGAGATTGTTGTCACATGCAGAGAGTAATCAGATATTTTGTCAGATATTCCTTCAGAACCTTTAATGTTTCTGTAGGTCTCCTGGCAGCCTCCCTGGTAGGTTTTTGTCTTGTCCTTTTGTAAATGTTGGAGGGACATCCTGTTCTTGATAATGTAACTGATCTGCCACGTTTTCTCCTCTTCACGGTGTTCCATGGTACATCTAATGTTTTAGAAACCTTTTGTCCCCCTCTCCTGATCGATTCCTTTCAACAGTGAGACCCTGTGCAGTCATTGTAAGCTCTTTGCAGATCATGGCTTCAGCAGTCATATGAAACCAAGAAGATGTCAAGAAAATCCTTTAGAAACCACCGATCTTTATTTGAGGTTAATCAGAATAATTTCATTGATGATGGCTGTATGATAATTACTTTTGAACATAAGATAGATGAGTCTGGTGCATTCAGAACACACCCACACCCCAATTATAAAAGGGTGTGCACACTTATGCGACCGGGTTATTGTAACTTTTTTTATTTTTCCTATTTGTCCCTAAAATGTTTCGGATTTTTTTTTTTTTTTTTTACTTAATTTTTATACGTTGTAATTTCACAAAGGTGGGTCTGAACGTGTCAGAAAAGTTCTGACATAATTTATCTTGGTTTGATTTTTTTTCATCACAAAAACTAGCCATTTTAACAGGGGTGTGTAGACTTTTTATATCCACTGTATGCAATTGTTCGTTGTTTAGCTGAGCAGTCCAGCACTACAATAAGTCTAATGTTATGGTATAAATAGCCTGTACACTACCAGTCAGAAATTTGACTAAACTTGCTAGAAGGTATGTGTGTTTTCATCTAAGTTGTTTTTTAATCATTAGAAAGAAAATGAAATCATAATAATGTGTATGACAATTAATTATTTGCCAAAATCTCACAATTGTCACAGGCCTACACCTGCTATAGTTTAATGTGGTGTTGATGTTGCCATAATGCTGCTACTGTGACAACATTAGTCTAGGACCAGAGCTTTTAAAGAGACTTTTAGAGGAAGGAGGATGGCTTTGATTTGATGCTTTGGGATTTGAGTACGCTTGTGTAATGGGAAGATGAATGTCTAATGTGACTGCCTGGACTGAAAATTGATAGGAATGTTTTAGCAAAAGAGTATGCAATGACTTTTGACTGTAATGGAAGGACAATCCCTCAAATCCTTTGGAAAAAATTCTAGTAAGCATGTTAAAATATCATATGACATTTATGAAAGTTTTGTTAAACTGTTTCTAATAGCTGCAGCATACAGTAGCTCTGGCTGCAGGCTGTGTTGTGGAGGATTGCAGTATCTATGGAGAGTATATAAATAAACATTATTGTAGGTGTGTGGGCTTCTACTAACCTCCTCCACACGCCTGGTGTTAAACTGCACCTAAGATCGCCGCTCTCTCACTGTTAATACCAGTGTATTATAGACTTCTTGTCATTTACAAGGCAGTAAAGAGAAACTGATCTCATCCACAGCAGACATACTTGCACACTTGCACTGGTGTGCATTTATAAAGGAGGCTTTTCACATTCCGATGTCTTGCTAGCAGCCCATCAAAGAGCCGGTCAAAGGCTCACTGGATATTCGCCAAAAGAACATTTGCTGAAAAATCTCCCACTTACTGACGGGCTGTTATATAACAACGTTCCTGCAGTTCTGCTACTTATAATGACAAGACATGAAACAGGAGAGCAAGCCGTCGTAGTCTATTAGATTAGCTTTACACGGTGGGGTCAGTAAGTCAGAACGCCGTTTGTAATAATCCAGCCCAAGTTTAAAAAAGTGGGTTATTTTGCCTAGCTTAAGATCTCTTAGCAGAAGAACAAACAACAGTTGTGGAACCTCAACATCCAAGCAATCAGGAGAAGGAAAGCTCTCACTTTTTCTCTAGAAGATTAAACAGCATGTGATTTGTCGGTATGGTTGGATTTGTTTCAATTTTGAGTTTCAACAGCAGCTCATTTCTAAAACACATGGTTCGGTTTCTATACTACTTTAGTATTATTTTTGTTTCATAACTTAATATATCCTGTAAAGAAAAAAAATATCAGGTTGGCACTCCAGAGTGTTTTCCACACTGTGCCCAGTGTTCCTGGTATGACGAGGCAATAAGGACAATGAGTAATTTCCACAATTGAATTTGCTTTCTAATTGAAGAGCTACATCATGGCTGTCTGCCTTGTCTTCTTGTCCAAGTTCAGCGCTTCTGGTTTTTGGGGGTTTTTTCAGTCTAAAAACTCAAGTGCATCATAATCTATGGGATTGGAGAACAGATTGTAATGAGTTGTGGGGAGATGTGAGTCCATGTCTAGAAGCACTACACGCACCACAGTAGCAAAGAAGCAGTAAAAAAAAAGAGCCATAGAGTTTGCATCACCTGAACAGCCATGAAAACAGGAAGCCATGCCAAGCGGGTTTGTACTGACGCTCATGTAATCATGCTGGAGTGTGACTCTGTCGTAGGCTTTTTAAAAAATTTTTTTTAGACTTTCTGTCTTTGCATTTCTCTGATTCTGACATATCTTCCTCTTCTCCTGTGCGCTGTTCTCGCCTGACATCACCTTCGCTTCTGTAGAGTTCAGATTGTTCCATTTCACTCTGCCTCCTTCACACTTCCTGTGTAATCCAGCTCATGAGTCGAAGACAAATCTGTCACGGTGATGTGAAATTTTCTGTGCAAGACGGAATTTGTTTATTTGCATTATGCAGTAGAGGTTTAGTGGTACTCCGGTTTCCTCCCCCAGTCCAAAGACATGAATGGTAGGCTGATTGGCATGCCCAAAGTGTCCGTAGTGTGTAAATGTGTATGTGATTGTGCCCTGCAATGGATTGACACCCTATCCAGGGTGTACCCTGCCTTGTGCCCCATGCTACCTGGGTTAGGCTCCAGGTTCCCCTGTAGGATAAGTGGTATAGAAAATGGATGGATGGATGGATGGATGGATGGATGGACACATTATGCAGTAGTTTTTGGGAGAGTTAGGGAACCGCACAGGTCTTGCTTGGTGATGAAAAGTAATGTTAGGTGATTTATTCTATCACTGTGCCTCAGAAAAATTCCATACTGGGCTTTTGAACAAACCTCTTATTGCTGTTATAAACATGTTCATTCAGCTTTTTTTCAGAAGGATCGACCTCCATTTTTAATCCAGTGCTATTTTTATTGTAGTCTGTGTACTAAGGATAATCCTTAAACTAATGTGCTAATTAGTTCTATACACAAGGGTGTTTTGATTCAAGAATGAGGGGTTCTAGGAGCGCTCTTTACTGTACATTGACAAAGGTGATGTGTGCAAAACTTAAAACAGTACCTCCTCCAACTCCTCCTCCTCCTCCTCACTTTTACACAGATCCTATGTTGCCAGGTAAAAAACGTTAACAACGAAATCCTTTGCTTTGTCACTCTGCTCCTCGCCTGTAATCGTAAAGTAGTAATGTACATTGATATATTATCAATAGATAATGAGAGTATTTAAAGCACAGGGCATGTCTACTCATGGATCGCTAGTGCACCGACTACCTCTGTTATGAAACAGGCTTTTAGCATTTTCTGAGGCACTCTGCCTGTCAGCCTGGATCTCGCTCATGCTGGGCTAGCAGGGCAGGAGAGGAGAGCAGGGGAGGGGGAGGACAGGGAGGGAGGTAGGGGGTCATCTTGACTCTCATCTTTAAGAAGCGGAGACTCAGCCTCAGCTTTAGTCTGAGCTGAGACAGGCAGCCAGCCAGATAGACAGGAGACATTTATCTCCCTACATCTTCCCCCCTCCCTCTCTCTCTCTCTCTCTCTCTCTCTCTCTCTCTCTCTCGCGCGCTCTCCTTGCAGGTAATTACTCCGTTTCGAAGGCTCATCCTCTGTGCGGAGAACAGAAAAGAGATGGAGGACTGGATCAGTTCTTTGAAATCGGTTCAGTCTAGAGAGCATTACGAGGTAAGGCACTCATCTCCTTTTAGTGCGTATATGTATAGTGGGTTTTGTCATCTGTCCGACTTGATCCTGATCTCATTGGAGTCTTGAACTTGGAGACAGACAGAGCTTTCTTTCACTGGTAGAATATGTGTCGCTGTGCATGTATGATGTGAGATTTGTTTTGCATCGCTGAGGGCTGCTTTTACATGCAGTTTTTCTAGCTGTTAATTCCGATTTTAATGAACCTGCCAGACAATCGTCACTCTCTCTGTACATGGAATATACCAAAGTCCCGGAGATTCTGCTGCATGCTTTTCAATGCTGTTCTCTTGGATTTTCTCTTTCCGTTACTCCTGAAAAGATTTGATTCATTATTAAGTTCTATGAATATTTGACATTATAATTTTTTTTTTTTACAAAAAAAAAAAGCCGAAGGAATATTTTACAAAAAAAGTGTACACTGATGTACATTTCTCCAAATTTGAATTAGAATGATGTGAATTTTTGCAGCCTGTTGACAGATAATACTATGTAGTTATATTAAGTTTATACTGCTTCGAAATAAGAAGGAAGGGGAGATTACATAAGCCCTAATTCTCTGCAATACCACACCCTGAGCCCGTGTTCCTCTGTCAGCACCCACACATCTGCCATGTGGGGCACAATCCATTCCTACATTCTTTCTGATGAATAAATCACGTCAAACATCAGTGGTGACCTTAAATAAGACTCAAACTGTAGAAACAAAACTTCATCAGTGTAAAATTATAATAGCACAACTGGCACAAGAGTGGAATGTGTGGTGTTAATGTATGGTACTGTGCTGTATTCTGATGGTAGTGTGTGTGTGTGTGTGTGTGTGTGTGTGTGTGTGTGTGTGTGTGTGTTCCAGCATGCTGCTTGCATTTGCTGGAATATACCAGCAAAATATATTTTCTTAACTAGAAAAAAAGCTGTATGTTACGTGTATTTGCTTTCAAGTACCTCTAAAAAAAAGTCTTATCCTGGTTCTGCGACTTTGTTTTCAACTTCTTCTTCTTTGCTAGACGGCACAGTTTAATGTGGAACATTTCTCAGGGATGCACAACTGGTATGCCTGCTCCCATGCTCGCCCCACCTTCTGCAACGTCTGCCGTGACAGCCTCTCAGGGGTGACTTCTCATGGCCTCTCCTGTGAAGGTAAGTGCCCACTTCCTCTGTCTTCATTTTCCACTTTACGTGCGTAATCTCTCTCAGCCCTGTATATGCTAATCCCTCTTTAATTATAGATGCCATGTTTTGTTGATGCCTCCCATTTGCTGATTTCCTGCTCACCGTCCCTCCTGAGAATTTTTTTTTTGTATCGGTGCTTATCTGCACTTGCAGATCCACAAATGATCTTGCACAGAGAGAGAAAGAGATCATGAGCACGACAGCGCTCCTCCAGTGTAGTCAAGATGAGTGATCATTAACACTGTGTGTATGGGTGTGCGTGTGTGTGTGTGGGTGTGTGTGTGTGTGTGATTTCGATACGTGATTAAGTATCTCCGATAAGGGCCTGCTAGGTTAAAATATTCCCCCTAAAAATATTCCCTTGAGTATCATGCATGTTAATGTGCTGAAATCATGTGGAAAGAGAGTGCTAATTAGGCTCGGAGACATACAGATGGTGCTCATTAAACACCTCTGCACGTCATTGGATCTCACGAAACCAGGAAGTAAAAATAGCTTCACACTAACACTTTGTGACCAATAATCAGCTTGGTTTAATTTTGAGCAGGAGTCTGTTTTTTTCCCCCCTGTCATCTGCAAATTTATTGCTGCAGTGATTTGATATTGCGTAAAAGATAGTTAAACATTAAACATTAATTCCAATAGCAGACCGGTTATTACGGGGAATTTACAAGGTTTCCACGGCTGGCGAATGCAGCATTATGAATTATTTTCCGTCGTCATCTCTGTGTTTGTGGAAGAAATAAAACGCGTTTCAGTAAATGTTATCTTTTTATCCTGCCGTTTATACGCAGTTTGTGAAAGCTCATGAAGTGGCTTCGCTCATCTCTGTGAGCTCTTTTTCATTTGAATGAGAAAGATGGAGGTTGTGTTGTGATAATTAAGGGAAACTTTGGAATGTTGTTGCCTTTGTAAGAAAACTCGAAGAGGACGTTGACGCTCTCAATGAAGAATAACTTCATTCCAGCATGGCAGTAATAAAGTACATGAAGCACTTCGGGTTTGTCGGAGTCAACGCGAACCCCCGAACAAGATCAGCACAGATGTCTTATACTGTCTTTCGAACCAGGTTTTCTGTATGTAATGTAAATAATGTTTCATTCTAAATGTCAATTAAGCGTAGCATTTGATGTGATCGCTTTCCATTCTCAGAGTACAGATGTTGTTACAGGTGTGACCCCAAGTGCTGAGGTGGTAGGGTTATCGAAACAGATGTCTTTCTGAATGCTAATTACGGTCACGTAGCCCTTTGTTCAGGGATGGTTCTTGATGTCCCACTGCCGCTCCTATACTAGAACTGTGTGAATGTCACTTTAGTTGGTATTATACACGTATTGCCGAGACTGAGATAAATTGTCCCTTTGATAATTCAGCCTTTTTGTGGAACAAGCTTATTCTAACACAGTTCGGGGTGGAATCTGCTGAGAGGCAGTCTGTAATGAAAGCAGCATTTTAGTCTCTATATGTTACAATGAGCAGATGATCTTATTTGGTTTCTTATCTTATCCTGGTTAGTAGAACCACAACCAAGAGCTGTCTGAAGGAACCTGTAGTTCATGCTGGGTTCTTGTGGCAATACTGGTTTCCTTTTTTTTGCTTCCCAAACCTGTATGTATTTGCCTTGTTACTCAGTCATGGTTGTTTAGGTTTTTTTTTTAATGCATTCTCTGCCGTGGTTGGTCTATATGACTTTTGCTGTAGTATCAGAACTTTTTGCATTCCTCTTCATTTTTGTAGCAAAATATTTTTCTTGAATTTTCTAGAGTTTTCCTTTTTTTGATATTATACCAATACCAGAGCTCTGGGTATCTGCTAGTCGTACAAGCCAGATTACTATTTGCTACAGACTCTGGTATGTTTTATCAATAATCCTGGCCAAGAACCACAGAAAGATGCAATTTAACTGACCTGGCAGATGACTAACCACAGAGCTTTTCCCATAGTCCATCAGCAAACACTTGAAGTTATCTCATTTACTCACCACTTTAATTCGGTGAACTTTTTTAAAGTCACCGACTATATCTTGCTCTTAAAACTTCATTCCGTTGTGGTGTTCAAAAGTTTGTTTTCCCACAGAAAAGCAGTGTATGAAAGTGCATACTCATATATGGAAGAGTGTATAGATTGAAGTGCAGACAGCCAATCAGATTGCAACTATCATGATCCTGAAGCTAATGGCCACATAAAGTGTATGAAAGATATCCAATCCGAATGTTTGAGGCTGAGACCAGGTATCAGCTGACAACTGATACTCATCCAATACAGTCATCCTTTTAGTTACTGAGTCTATAAACTTTAAAGCCAACTCAATGCAAAACTTTTGTTGTAAAGCTCTGCTTAATATTAAAGACGCAATAAGACAAGTTGGGGCCTGTGTTGACATTCATGTCATGTCAGTTAACATATTTACTGTATAAAATTCACATACATCAAACCCAATCTAATACTGAACCAGTGTTTCAGCTCAGCATCAGCCCCGATACTGCTGCTCAGTGTAGGACTGGTACACCCCTAGTATCTTTTTATGACTTTTTGTGTATGTCTTGGAAATACTTCCAGTTCATTCAGATGGAGCATTCGGAAATTTAAGTGTTGTGTCCTTGATCGTGACCTAAAGAAGTAAGAGCAATGAAGAGCTGTCGAAGCCAGCTCAGAAAGGCAAATGTCTAGCGTGGCTGCACAGCCTGTGAGTTTGCGGTGATCACCGCTGCTTATATTTCTCTTCGATTTCCTGCACCAGCAAATCAATAAGGATTGATGTGCGACATGGGCCCCAACAAAAGAGGCATACTCGATATTTCTCGCTGTCTAATTTGACAGAGACATCCTGTCCATTAACTTCACGTCGTATACAGTCTCACGATCACTCGACATTAGCAAGTGTTCCGCAAATGGTTTGCTAACAGCTCCGAGAATGACATTAGCCTTATTGATTAGAGTGTTGTTTTCGGAGCCATGGAGAATGTTTGGGGAGAGGATCAGCTCAGATTGCAGCTGAAGTGTAGAGCTATAAGGGAAATGAGACATTTGCCTATTGCTAATGTGGCTTTGGTAAGAGAGGGCTTTCCGAGACTTCACATCAGACACTTGGTAGATGTGTCTCCTCATTTATTATTGAGAGAGAGTGAAGCAGAGAGTGGAAGTTCTAGGTCCACGCAGCATGTTCGAAATGCTGTGCGCAGTTTTCTGCAAACACTTCTGCAAAGTTCTCTGGTCTTGCCGCATGCAGTAAGGAAATGACCAGAAGCACTCCGTTTGTGATGGTGTCATGAAAGGAGAAGGGAAAGGTTACCCCACCACTGTGATTATCAGCATCACTACAAATCTGACTAATCTAACCAACGGTATATGGCAGAATAGAGGAGAGATCTGATCTGAAGATCTCACTGAACTTGCATGTCGCCTACAGCGTGGGTGTATGGTTTCTGGATCCATACTTTTTTATGATTCAGGCATTGTGCTTTGTGAGCCAGACTTTAAAACAGAGACCGCAGACCAACGGGAGATTAGTGGCTGTGCAGCCTTGTAGTCTACTGGTTAGTAATCAGTATAGATATCTACAGTGACTAAGAGGTGTTTTGGGAAAAAAAAAAAAGGGCTTACAGTTCACTTTGTGTGCATTGGCTGAAGCAGGAAAATTGTTGTTAAAAGATTGCATCAATCAATCAGCCACTTATTTTGTAATGTGGACCCAGCCAGATGAACGTTTTTAATCTGATTAAACCTGCAATGCAGGAAATCAGTTGCCAGCCATTAGCTTATTGCTCCTCACCCACACAAGTGGCGTGGGCAGTGGAACAGAGTGTGCAGATGTGTGCGAGTGCATGTATGGAAGTTGATCTGCTGGCTCAGTTTACTCTTATCGGGCCATATTCAGGGTTGGCAATTTAAGTTAAAAAAATAAAGTTCGAGGTTCAAGATTAAGTCATCAACTTCAGTTTAAAAGGCAGTATTTAAACGGTAATATATTGTTCAAGTCCTTATTTATATCTTCTGGGTGGTCCATTCAAATGATTAAAATTACCCACAGGCAGTTGGTGCCAATAAGATTTTTGGCAGTATGTTGGGTGACTGATAAAGCAATTTTCCTCTTAGGGCTTGATACGCTAAGCTGTTTACGCCCATTTAAAGGCACAAATCAAGCCTAAACCTGCAAATTAAGCCTCACGTTCTGTACATGTCAACACGCAAAGTGCATTTCTCATCATATATATGCATTTTATGAGGGAGAATTCTATTGAGGGTGAATTCTGCACAAAAACAGGCTGGAAAATGGGAATTGTAACTGATTTCATATTCCTTTTAATGTAATAAACGTGATGGTGGCCAGTTTTCCATGTGATTTTGTCCACCTCCCAGAACCAGTTGTTTTTATTTATGATGAAATGTGTAGTAACAAAAGAGTATTGTAGCATGTTGGTGAAAGAACTACAGTATATTTAGGCAAGTCATGCAGATCCGCCAGCCCTGGTAAAAGGACATGCCTCAGGAACACATAGAGGACATCAGTTTTTTCAAATCTAAGAGGTTTAACATATTAAATACACTATTTTTGTGACAGTCAACCCCAAGAAACAAGGAATACACTTTAACTTCACACATTTACACAGCTATCTTTTCATTACAAATAATTAGTTATAAAATGGCATAGTAGCCATGTGAATGCTCTCCATACAATTTTCTGTTTTTTTTTTTTTTTTTTTACCTTTATTGTAATTTAATACAAACTTCCTTTATTACCACATTATCTTTGTAACTGAACTGCACTGACCTGACATACAGTATGTGGACCTTACCTGAAATTGATTTTCATTCAGTTTAGGCCATTCTCATCTATGCATTATTAGGATTTGGTTATTGGTTATTCTCATTCATTAAAGTCTTTGAAAAGACTTTACAGAAAGACTGAATTGCACTACCACAGTGAAACTGCAGGCTTTCTGCTGAAGGGACTCATAATTGTTTATCTTCTTTCTTTGCAGTATGTAAATTTAAAGCTCACAAAAGGTGTGCCGTCAGGGCCACTAACAACTGTAAATGGACCACGCTGGCATCTATTGGGAGAGACATCATTGAGGATGAGGATGGGGTGAGTGTCATCTGAAGGCTTGAAATCATGCCTTTTTTCACATGCCTAGTCTAGATAGAAAAGTCAGAACGGCAGAAGAAGAGGAAATACAGTTGTATGAAGAATATACGCAGCCGGAGTAAATGCACGAAAAACAGCAAGAAGGAGAGGGTAGATCATTGAATTATGAAGGAAGTGAGCAGTTTCCTTAACATCAGAAGCTCAGAAAAGCCAGGAGAGATACAACAGTACTGGAAACATAGTCGGACGAAAGCAACATTAATCCACCTAATATAACAAAATATCTGATTCCGTTCCATAGATTGCAATGCCGCATCAGTGGCTTGAGGGCAACCTTCCAGTCAGTGCCAAGTGTGCTGTGTGTGACAAAACGTGCGGTAGCGTGCTGCGCTTGCAAGACTGGCGCTGTCTATGGTGCAAAGCTATGGTAAGGTCTTAATATTCTTAAAATGACGATGAAACTGCAAATGTATGGTTTCAGTTTATAGCAAGCGTCTTGAATCGTATTTACAAAAGGCCAGTGTGGCTGTAGGGAGCCACACCTGATTTCACTTTTTTAATCAGTTCACCTTAGTCTTCAATCAATGATCAAGTGTGCCTCCAATCTGGCTGTAATGAAAGCCTGCAGCCACACCAGCCCTTTGCAGATAAGATTGAAGACCCCGGTTTAAAGCATTAAAGTTGGCGGGACACAGAATTGTTCTTTATTAGTTGATTGAGCCTTCTGAGCATATGGAAAAAGGATAGTGGGGATAGTGTTCCTGAAACTCAGAATGTGTTTCTGCTTTAACAGGTACACACAGCCTGTATGGACCTCTACCCTCGCAAGTGTCCTCTTGGCCAGTGCAAAGTGTCCATCATCCCTCCTACTGCCCTCAACAGTATTGACTCTGACGGTAAGCCTCTTAATGATGATGATTCTGTGTCATACCCAAAGTTTTCTTTCTCACTTCTACAATTTCAAGACTTTTTGTCCAGCTCTCGAATACAGATCAGTTTATTCTTTAATGTATTTTGAATGACATTGAGGATAAATAAATGACATTCATCAAGGTCATCTCAGTCTTCTTCCCGGTTTCTGGAGGTCTGATTGACAGTAATCGCAGAAGACTGCGCATTGATGGACTCTGATTGAGTATGCTTGTGCATTTGTGTGTGTTTTGTTGGAGTAGACGGAGCTCATTTGGTTTCCCTGTAACAGCAGAAAGAATAATACCTCTTTCCTTGGCCTTCTGACCTGTTGTGATTAGATCAGGGATGTGGAGGATGTGTTCTCTCGGTCATCTAAGACACAGTGTGTTGTGATATCCCTTTACATTGTTTCCATTCTCTCCTCAAGCGAGTGGCCTCGTGCCCATGCCACATGGAAAGGCAGTTCTCCTGCAAGCAAACTGTCTTCTGTGTATGTAAACATAATAGCCTGTGATAGGCCATGAGCTCGGCAAATTCAAGATGAAAGCAAACAGTAGATTTTCCCCTTGTCGCTCTTTCTTTTTCCCTCTCCCGCTCCTTGATGCATCACTAACCTGATGCGGAGGCTTCATCCCTGGACTGTTTACTCAACCAGCCATCTTAGTGTATTTGCTACTAGGGGTGTGTTTTCCAGGAAATTGCATGGTGATGGTTAAATAAAATTCTATTTGGAAAAGTAGTAGTGTGAAGGTCTATTAATAGAGCTGCAGGTTGGGAGGTTACCTTTTGGCGTTTCTGTGCGTATGTGTATGTGTGTGTGTGTGTCTTGATCTTTGAAGACAGCCTCTATTGATTAGGCCTCAAAGATCATGAGGTGGGAGCTTCCTCTTTTTTTATTGATTTGTTTTTATTTTTTTTATTGATTGATTGATTTAACTTTATTGTCCACCAATGTGGAAATTCTTCTTTGGCTTCTCATAAAATAAAAAATAAACACAATTATACATATACACAATACACAAGTTATACACATATACAATATATCAATCTAAAAATTATTCTCAAAAGAAGTTGCTTACCCTTAATTTAATATTCTAATTGCCACTGGTATAAAGGAATATTTATTCACATTTCTAAGATATTTTGGGACCTTCTTCCAGTTAGAAATTCTTAAGTTAAGTGGGTGTGTGGAGTTAAATATTATTGTTATCATTATCATTATTATTATTATTATTATTATTATTATTATTATTATTATTATTATTATTGGAGGAGTGTATATCAGAACGAAATGTTAGTTTGCAGCCAAACACAAATGCAGTAGACAAATGCAATGCAATTTGCCTTTCCTAAAGAAAATACACTGCAAGGAATGCAAGGAAAGATAACACGAAGACCAAAAGGGGAAAAAAGATGGAGAAAGAAGAAGAATGAGAGTGAGAAACTGGGAGAAAATAAGACCAAAAGAAAGCGAAATATCAGAAAGAGTAAGTGAGAGAAAGAAAGCTAGAAGGGAAACCGTGGGAGGAAAAGAAATGAAGACAGGAAAAAAGTAATGAGAATGAGAGAGGTATGAGACAAGCAGAAGGAAGGAGAAAACAAAAGGAATGAAAGACTCATAGGATAAGAGGAAGGGAAATATATTAAAAGAGAGAAAAGAAAGAGTGAAAGAATGAAAGAGGTGCCACCCTTCACAATGAGAACCTCACAGTAGGCGATTGTAAAAGGCGTTTGGATTGTAACATGCCTTCAGAGTTGAGGAGACCCCGAGTAGGAATTCCGAGTTGAAGGGGTTGCTTTGCCTTCATTGACATACAGTACAATTCTGAGGAGCGAGTGTGTGTATGTGTGGATAAAGAAGGAGCTTTCCCAGTACTTTCAATCCTTCACATGCACAGGATATCCTCCTCAGAGCTAAATGAGTAGTGGGTAGTAGAGTAGCATTTGGCACGTGTACGAGCTTCGTGACTGAACAGCTGAAAGAGCGAGGAAAAAGCAAGAGAAAGAGACAGCGAGAGGCAGAAGGAAGAAGTGGGGAGAAACAAGAAAGGAAAGAAGAATAAGAGGATGATGAGAGGGATAAAACACACATGTGCAATGTATGACATCCACACATTAGACTCTCATGCACACGGAGATGTTGATGTAAATTAGGCACGTGACGTCTCTTATAAATATGGTTGGTTATTGCCTGCGTAGGCCGATGTGTTTCCACAGTGCGCAATGCACATGCTGCCAGCACGTGACCCGCTCCACTCTAAAACTGTCTGATGCTGTGGGGAAGCTCACTTAGCCCTGCTGTCTCACACACAGACACATGGGGGAGACCTGAATATCCTATAAAACATCCATTTAAAGATCAATGCACCACAAAGTGATACTAATAGACAGAAGAATTGAAAACCTCAGGATTGTTTCAGTTTACTTTCAGTTACATTCCAAAAAAATTTTCATTGTTGATTGGTTTATTTCTTTGCTCCTGTGCTTTGTACAATGTCTCCGACGTGCACCGATTTGACACTTTATTATATTGTTTAGATTCAGGCTTGACATTTTAAAATGACCCATTAGCGCAACTAAGTAGGCGTCTGACTGCTAGAGGTGGAAAAAAACATTTGGTTTACTTTACTTAAAGGTAGTGTTCATGGAGCTACATGACACTTACATAAATCCTTAATGACAGCTGACACAAACATACACAGTAGAAATGGCTTATTCCGGTTAGACAGAAAGATATCTCCTTCCATATTATTGTTATTATCATAAGACTTGCATTCGAATATCATGAACACCATGTTAGAACTGACTTTCAAGCTCAGGTGGAAAGTTAAATAAAGGTCACTGCATTGTCTCCTGAACTAACATTAACATGAATATCTGATTTATAATACCAGCCGTTTGGCTGACCCTTAAGTAAAGTGTGTTCCTTATTACTGCTTACAAGACTTTTATGACTATTTATGACAATGTCAGGACACTGTAAAGACAGAGGTATTTATATATATATTTTTTCCCTTGCCGTAAATCAGAATGAGTTTGTTTTTGATCTTGGACATGGAACAGGATCACCGTTATGCTGCTCTGACATATCAGAGGTACATTGAGCACCGAGTCCGCTGTCATAACATTCTGAATTAAAATATGAGATTCAACCTGGAAAATGTCATAAAACATGCATGGACACTTATTGGAATAAGCCTTTATAAATATATATGTGTATTTTAATTTTGAATACCATATACAGTTGAACACTGTCAACATTACCGAAATCCATTTTGCGATGAGCCATGTCCGTAAATAGTCATGTCAAGTCAGGTGGGTTTTTGTTGTCATTCTTCTATATAGCTTGTATTCATTGCAACAGAAAGTCATTTCTCCAGGACCATGGTGCAACACATAACGGTATGAAAGACTACAAAAAGGCAAATGCACAGCAGTAGGAGATGAGTGCAGGACATATACATATATAAATATACAGTACAGAACAATAAATACACAGAATATGGGCTGTGAACTGTAATCTATTGGTAGGGTAGCAGCAATACGTTTCGCATTCTATAAAGTGTCTGATGCAGCTTTGTAAAGTGGTTCAGTGGTTTTTTGTTATACTGGGTTAGGTGTTTGACAAGCCCAGGTGAGTGTTGGGAGGCTGCAGGATGTTGAGTAATCTTACTGCCTCAGGGAAGAAGCTGTTGAGAAGTCTGCTGATGGCGGCACAGACGCTCCTGTATTTTCTGCCAGATGGCAGGAGGGTGAAGAGTCCATGGGATGGATGAGAGGGCTCGTCCACAATACTGGTGGCTTTGCAGATGCAGTGGTTTTCTACGAGTTTACACAAGAAGGACAACAATCCCTACTTTGTTTGCCTGGTTGTAGTGCCCTTTTCAGCTTTGTTGTGGTATCACAGCAAAACAACACATTTTCTATTGTATTTTACTGTTAAAAAAAAAGACACACACACAGGGTATCATATAAAAATGGAGAGAAACTTGTATCGTATTTTATATTTATATATATATATATATATATATATATATATATATATATATATATATATATATACACACACACAGTATCTCACAAAAGTGAGTACACCCCTCACATTTTTGTAAATATTTGATTATATCTTTTCATATGACAACACTGAAGAAATGACACTTCGCTACAATGTAAAGTAGTGAGTGTACAGCTTGTGTAACAGTGTAAATTTGCTGTCCTCTCAAAATAACTCAACACACAGCCATTAATGTCTAAGCCACTGGCAACAAACGTGAGTACACCCCTAAGTGAAAATGTCCAAATTGGGCCCAAAGTGTCAATATTTTGTGTGGCCACCATTATTTTCCAGCACTGCCTTAACCCTCTTGGGCATGGAGTTCACCAGAGCTTCACAGGTTGCCACTGGAGTCCTCTTCCACTCCTCCATGACGACATCACGGAGCTGGTGGATGTTAGAGACCTTGTGCTCCTCCACCTTCCGTTTGAGGATGCCCCACAGATGCTCAATAGGGTTTAGGTCTGGAGACATGCTTGGCCAGTCCATCACCTTCACCCTCAGCTTCTTTAGCAAGGCAGTGGTCATCTTGGAGGTGTGTTTGGGGTCGTTATCATGCAGGAATACTGCCCTGCGGCCCAGTCTCCGAAGGGAGGGGAGCATGCTCTGCTTCAGTATGTCACAGTACATGTTGGCATTCATGGATCCCTCAATGAACTGTAGCTCCCCAGTGCCGGCAGCACTCATGCAGCCCCAGACCATGACACTCCCACCACCATGCTTGACTGTAGGCAAGACACACTTGTCTTTGTACTCCTCACCTGGTTGCTGCCACACATGCTTGACACCATCTGAACCAAATAAGTTTATCTTGGTCTCATCAGACCAGTGGACATGGTTCCAGTAATCCATGTCCTTAGTCTGCTTGTCTTCAGCAGACTGTTTGCGGGCTTTCTTGTGCATCATCTTTAGAAGAGGCTTCCTTCTGGGACGACAGCCATGCAGACCAATTTGATGCAGTGTGTGGCATATGGTCTGAGCACCGACAGGCTGACCCCCCCCCCCCCCCCCCCCCCACCCCTTCAAACTCTGCAGCAATGCTGGCAGCACTCTTACGTCTATTTCCCAAAGACAACCTCTGGAGATGACGCTGAGCACGTGCACTCAGCTTCTTTGGTCGAACATGGCGAGGCCTGTTCTGAGTGGAACCTGTCCTGTTAAACCACTGTATGGTCTTGGCCACTGTGCTGCAGCTCAGTGTCAGGGTCTTGGAATTCTTCTTATAGCCTAGGCCATCTTTATGTAGAGCAACAATTCTTTTTGTCAGATCCTCAGAGAGTTCTTTGCCATGTGGTGCCATGTTGAACTTCCAGTGACCAGTATAAGGGAGTGTGAGAGTGATGACACCAAACAAGTCACGTGACACCGGCGAGGGAAAATGGCTAATTGGGCCCAATTTGGACATTTCACTTAAGGGTGTACTCACTTTTGTTGCCAGTGGTTTAGACATTAATGGCTGTGTGTCGAGTTATTTTGAGGGGACAGCAAATTTACACTGTTACACAAGCTGTACACTCACTACTTTACATTGTAGCAAAGTGTCATTTCTTCAGTGTTGTCATATGAAAAGATATAATCAAATATTTACAAAAATGTGAGGGGTGTACTCACTTTTGTGAGATACCGTGTGTGTGTGTATATATATATATATATATATATATATATATATATATATATATATATATATATATATATATATATATATATATATATATATACACACACACACACACACACACACAAATTTTTTTTTTGAAGGTTTATACCAGTCACATTGTTTTCATTTCCTCCCACAGCCCTCCAAACATTAGCCCTCAGTGGAAGGGAACGCATACCCTTACTGCAAATCAGTGTGACTTTTCTTGTTTTAAATAGGTTGTTAGTCACTGGTCTTGTATAACTCTCACCATCCTCGAGGTTTAAAAGAATGCATAAAGATTTTCCTTCGGTGACTCATACTTGTGAAAGCATTTTACTAAGTGTATTTCTTTTCTGTTCCTGGACAGGCTTTTGGAAAGCCACTTGTCCTCCATCATGTGCCAGCCCACTTCTCGTTTTTGTTAATTCCAAAAGTGGAGACAACCAAGGAGTGAAATTTCTGCGCCGATTTAAACAGCTACTCAACCCCGCTCAGGTCTTTGACCTAATCAATGGTGGACCACATTTAGGGTGAGTGACGCTGAAACCTGTGGCTACAGGCAGCAAAATATGTCATTTTCCAGCTGTGTTGCCATGTTGAATAATACACTATTTTGGTATTATGCAAGCCATGAAGTTCTGAACATTGCTGTTGTGGTGCTTTTCAGGCTACGCTTATTTCAGAAGTTTGATAACTTCCGAATCCTTGTCTGTGGCGGAGATGGCAGTGTCGGCTGGGTCCTGTCTGAAATTGATAAACTCAGTCTTCACAAACAGGTATGTCTCTGCACTTAGATACATTATTAATAAATGAAAAGAGGTGTGATGGGTTCTGTAAAAGAGACCACTGAAGATGTTTACTCTTATTTGCAGTGCCAGCTGGGTGTGTTGCCTCTGGGCACGGGAAACGATCTGGCACGTGTGCTCGGCTGGGGGCCGTCGTGTGATGATGACACACAGCTCCCTCAGATACTGGAGAAACTGGAGCGAGCCAGCACTAAGATGCTGGATAGGTACAAACACCTCACTTCTATAGAGACAGCAAACTTAGAACACTTCCCGAAAAGTGCTCTGTGATGAAGATATACACTTTAATTTCATTCTTCTTGTTGAGTTGGCAGCAAATGCAAATTCTGACAATGCCACAGCCATTTGTGGTGGGAGCCAAGGGAGCAAAATTGGCTATACTCTCCAAGTGGGAGGGATGTGTACTCTCTTTCCAATGTCTATCACAATAATGCTAGCCAATCATGGGCATCTGTGAGCTCACGTATGAGGAGGAGGGCAGATAGTGTTTTTGTCTGAGAGCGTTATGCTGTCCTGTGATGCAGCATGATCAGCAGTTTGAAAAGATGTGGTTGGCTGGCTTCACTTGTCTCGGAGGAAGAAAATGGAAAAACAAAAAAGAAATTTCATTTATAGCAACAAGAATATTGTACAAACAGTCATATATGGGGCAGTGGTGGCTTGACGGTTAAGGTTCTGGGTTACTGATCGGAAGGTCGGGGGTTCAAGCAGAACTGCCACGCTGCCACTGTTGGGCCCTTGAGCAAGGCCCTTAAACCTCTCTGCTCCAGGGGCGCTGTATCATGGCTGACCCTGCGTTCTAACCCCAGCTTCCTAACATGCTGGGATATGTGAAAAAAAGAATTTCACTGTGCTGTAATGTCTATATGATCGATAAAAACTCATTATAAAATTATCACTATATGTCCTTTCTTATAATATATTCAAGATAGTAATAGTGAAAAAAAACAAAATGTTAAAAATAAGTTTGCAGTTATGAATGTGATAATAATTATAATCATCTAATTTGTAAATGATCAGAATTCCAATAAGATATTAGTTTGATCTAATAACATATTTTGACTGTCATACACTGCCTTCTTTAGACCTGATCACGGCATTTTTTTTTTATATCACAGATCTCTATTGTAAGTAGCTGAGGTTATATATATATATATATATATATATATATATATATATATATATATATATATATATATATTTCCATTATAACCTTTTACAATCAGGTGTATAAAATCATGAAATAGGACATAATGAGAACAGAATGGAAAACAATGCAATGGATTTCCCGGTAAAAGAGTCAAATAGTACATCGCTAAGAAAGCCTTTTAGCAAACCTTGCATAGCTTATTTGCTGTGTTTACCATGTTGTTCATTAACTGCCTTAACATAAAATAACGTCTTTATTGTTTAAGGTATTAAAGCCTGGATTACAACAATGTTTCTTTTTGACACACAGTACTTTTGACGTAGTTCAGGGTTATGTCCTAACAGATTCTTTATATTGCAAACCCAAATGAAATACTTGCAGTGCAAGTCAGATGAGCAAACAGGACGCTCAGCTGACTCAACATAGCATCTCTGTTATTCATGCATTTTTTTAGCATGCACCTGCTCTCTCTGCTTTTCACAGGTGGAGTATAATGACGTATGAGATTAAAATACCTCCCAAACACAGTGGTCCAGTCACACCTGAGGACACAGAGGACTGCCAGGTACCTGCACAACAACCCCAACACAAACGAACATCCACAAACAAATCTTATTTACGTTTAAATTGAGCAGCCATTTATTTGATCATTTACTGTGGATAGTGTTTCTCTACTCTGGAGCTCTGATTTATTATTGCTTTGAAACATGCAAATGTGAAAACCTGTTCAGGCTGATTTCATAACAAGGTCCATGGAGGATTGTCATTCAAATAAGCATGTCATGTCTGTTTTACGTATTTGCCTTAATGAATATGCAATGTTTGTACCTAAGTGTGCAAAATGCAATACCATTGTCAATGCAAATAAATTCATTTAGCAGCCGCAGTTTGATTTACTGAAACCTGGTAGTTACTTTGGGTACACTGATTGCATGCACAGATTTATATCACCGTAGAAAAGGTACTACATTTGTGTAAAACTCTTTGCTGAAGAGCAAAAGGATTCATGTTTAGTTTATCCAAATATATCACAGTATCTCAAAATGGTACAATTTCTAGAAATGATCATTTAATATTACCACGGTAATTGGTTTAATATCTATGATTAGCATCACTTTTACACCTGCGATGCCAACAGCATTTTTAGAGAGCCTACAAAAAGGTTTTCCTTATATTTGCCTTATAAATAGAACACACGCATACTCTACGTCTTTTGATTTTGTATTTACAGTTTGAACACCTTATAGTTGATGCACAGATTGACAGACTGTACAGTATTGTCCAGCTTACATTTCCAGGCCTTTCTTTTAGATTGGAATGTGCCGTTTATGAGAAATTAATACATAACAAAAAGCATCATTTATACGTTGCTTCTTCTCCTTAATTTGCATGTAACACTATAACACAATCACACGGTAATGAAATTATTCTTTGCAAACCACCCACAACACGCTCACTAAATGTGCTCGCAATTTGTTACATAGCACACACACAAATGATTTATTTTGGATGTTAGTAAATCAGACCCTGAGAGTCTTTATGAACCTAGCTGTAATGCTGCTATGTGGCTATAGTTTCAGATATCAGATTATGAGGATTCAGTTGCTGCTCATCTCACAAAGATCCTAAACTCAGATCAGAACTCTGTGGTCATATCCTCAGCAAAGTAAGTCAACCCATCCAGTACTGTCTGTACACATGCACGTCCTCTCTCGGCTGGCAGAACTAGAGAGAAAACAGTAAACTAACTATCCTCTCTTCTCACCATCAGGATCCTGTGTGAAACAGTGAAGGACTTTGTTGCCAAAGTTGGGAAGTCCTATGAAAAGGGCAGTGAGAACACAGAGGAAGCTGAAAGCATGTCAGTGAAGGTAAGTTTGTACTGCACCTTGCTTCTGTATGGGTATTGTGGAAGTATTCTACTCCTGCATTCACAAAGCAGCATTGTCTATGCAGGTTCACGACACAGAGCCATGATTCCTGCCACAGTGTCACGTAACACGATGGCTAACAACTTATAACTCAGTAGTAGGCTATGGCACAGTAAATCAATAAATCCAAATCATTGGCTCCAGTAAAATCCTTAAACCGATCCTACAGTACAGAATTTCTCTACGTTCTGAACTTCCTGTGGTTAGTTCCTATTCAAAATTCAACAGCGTTTGAATTAAAAAGAAAAACGGAAGTAGAACTTCTAAGTGCATTTTCAATTTTTTCTATGAATCATTCCAATTTTCAAATGCGTTTAAAGAAAAGACACATGGTTATACTCTACATATGTGTAAAGGTTACAGTAACCCATATGTTATGTGGCTACCGACGTGCCTTGTAAATCGTTTCTTCTAAAAAGTATTGATTTGGTTAAAAAATGAGTTCGATTAGTCATTGTAAAATCCTTGATATATGTACAGTATGTATACCTGTGGCCGCATCACAATAATTGAATTCTGTATTAATGCGGCAGGTTTTACACCAGTAATCATAATCATTTAAGCCATTGTTCTGGCTGTAGAATACTCAAATTTTTTCCTTTCCTTATGGTGTTTAGCAATCAAAGCTTAATGTTAACATATCGTGTTGGACGAACGTGTTATTTCAAGTGTAAATAATAATGATTTAAATTATTTATTGTACATTGGCGTTTATCATATTGTTTTGTCACCATTTTATAAAAGTAATAAGCCAATCAATGGCATGTGTTACAGTGCGTTACTCCCGCTCATGGCTTATTTCTTTATGAATAAAGACATAACAATACTTGAGAGATTTGTCACTTGCTTATGTGAATGCAGTTTTTTTACATTTTTTCATTTTTTTAATAAATATTTCCAGATAATGATTTTATGTTACAGTTCTAGAAACATTTGGACGCAAAACCATTTTCATGATGTTCATTTTCGTGTAAGCAGGAACGCTATGTGATCAATGTTGTCATAAATTTGTTACACAAGCAATAATTAACGCATGTTTTCTGAACTTTACAGGAATGTTAGTTTGAGAGTGTTACAGCTTAACCTGCTTCGAAACTGTTGAATACATACTGAAACTTCTCATTCTTTATTAGATTACTAGGGTTTTAGTGAATGGGTTTTTTTTTTTTTTTTTTTTTTGGACCCTGTCATTTCAAGCTTGTGTCAAATCTTATGTAATGGTATGTTTTGAAAATAAGACTGTGGGCCCTTTTTTTTTATTAAGCTGCACACCGACCCTTGTCTCCTCTCTGTGTAGTGTGCAGTCCTGAATGAGAAGCTGGATTCACTCCTGCAGACCCTGAACACAGAGGCTCAGGCGATGAGTCCTCCTTCTCTCACCACTCCCCCTATTGTAGAAGAGGAGCTGGAGGAAGAGGAGCTGGAGGAGGAGGATCTCAGTGAGGAGTCTCTGACAGAGCTGAAGGAGAAGATGGAGGAGAACATAACGGAGAAGGACTCTCCACACAAGCTTTTCAGGCCACGTGAGCAGCTCATGCTGCGTGCAAACAGCCTGAAGAAAGCGGTCAGACAGATCATCGAGCAGGCTGAGAAAAGTAATAATGACAGGCCAGAGATGATCAGAATGCTCTGATTAGAGATTACTAGTATCAACATTACCTTTGTAGCAAGCAGTAATGGACGTGTAGTATTTTTTCCTTTTGTGATTTGTACCATTATAGCATAGTGGATTTAACGTCTATGATTTGTACAGTTCATTAGGTGTAAATATTCACATTTACCAAGAACATAGTGAAGAGACCCGTTTCTGCTTCCTAGTGGTGGACGAACAGAATGCTCATACAGACGAACAGGACCTGCAGTCTCCTACAGACACCAAAAAGGACATGGAGGAGGAAAACAAGGACAATGAGAAGGATGAGGACACTAAAGAACTGGAGAGTCTGCCATGTGAGTTCAAACGGCACTCACGGAATACGTCTTTAAAATGTCAACAGCTGATGCGTGTATGATTGCATGTGGGATCAGAACGGGTAGTTAAATACAATGCATTCCATATCATAGTTAGTATTAAAAAGGCTCGTTGTAAAATTGTCTTTGATTTCTGAAAGATTGATGATGATGATGATGCCCTCTAGTGTTTCCAGCAGGGTATGAACATTATTATAATTAAGTTGTTCCCTTGTGTGATATCAAATTAAAAGCAAGAAATATGTGATGAACAGTAAGAAGAGTTTAATTTGGGTAACTGATTTTTTTTTCTTTCTGCTGTATGCACATAATCCGTTTGGTGTCTTTAATATGTACAGAATATGGTTTATCGTTGGCTCTGTAATGTTTTTTTAAAAATCATTTTTCATTACTTTTTACCCTAAACCTTTGATGGAGGGCTGTGTTCACAGGAGTGAAGCTTATACCTTTAGAGTGTGCATCTCAGAGCAAAATATTTGTTTATGTAAGGACCATGTGATTGTGTGCTAGACAGACCTACTTGTCCAGTATAATAATAAAAGGCTCCTGAAGACATTACATTGTCATTAGCTGCTAGTGGTAAGCTATTGTTAGCTTACAGTCATGGCCAAAAGTTTGCGATCATTCATTATTATATATATTAATGATATATATACACCTGTGATGGACTGGCACCCTGTCCAGGGTGTAGCCCGCCTTGTGCCCGATGCGTCCTGGGATAGGCTCCAGGTTCCCCCGCGACCCTGAAAAGGAGTAAGCGGTTGAAGATGGATGGATGGATGGATGGATGGATGGATATTTCACAATATATGATCACTTTACATATATTATATGTAAAGTGATCACAAACTTTTGGCCATGACTGTATGTGAACTTAATTTGAATATTTGACCTTTTATGAAAGATAATAATCTGATCAAAAATTATTGTGTTATGTAAAAAACAAAAGAAAAAAACAAAATCTGAAACATACTGTGATGAAGTGTCCATACAACTGTTTGTGGGTACCAACTTGATAATTCTACCTTCGCTCTTTCTCAGATATATTCACTTACAGTCAGTGGTCACTTTATAAGGTACATCTTCCTTGTAGCTATGCTCATTTATAATTTTATTAGGTACACCTTGTATACATAGGTGCAAATTGTAGGTTACCCCATCTCCTTGTAGCTTCCAGACCCCGCACCCCATCAATGCTGTCCTCCATCTTACGTTTCCATCCTAGTGTAGAATATGTACTTTGATATATTTGGCATCTTCTCGTTTATCATGCAATTGCAATCACAGAGAAAAGATTCTTCTGTGATTCTCCTGTGCTGTCTCTTCAGCTTTTGTTAACATGCCATGTTTCTTTGGCCCTATAGCAGCAAAGTCACCCTGTTCACCTACCGAGAGGCGTGTGAGTCGCAGCACACAGTCCTGTGGCTCTTTTTCCATTCCTCCCTTCACCACGAGTAAAGAGAACCTGCCTGTCCTCAACACTCGCATCATCTGTCCAGGTATGAGTGCACTGATACTAAATCATGATTCAGCAGGGAGTAAAGTATTTCATTATTTATTAAAAGACTCTAATACAGTCTTGTATTGAAGTATTTACATTTGCTAGTGAAACTTATCTGATCTGCTGGCTTTCAGGCTTGCGTGCAGGCCTTGCTGCCTCCATAGCTGGAAGCTCAATCATCAGCAAGATGTTACTTGCCAACATTGACCCGTTTGGAGCCACACCTTTCATTGACCCTGACACAGATTTATTGTGAGATCCTCTGACACACCTCTTCATTCACACACACGCGCACACACACACACACACACACACACACACACACACACACACACACACACACACACACACACTCTGTATCAACTTATATTTATACCTTAGAGTAAGAAGACGTCATGGACTTCCTGGTGTTTATACACACTCAGGTGAACTTTAAAAAATCAAATATGGACATGTTTCAGTTAGATTTTATTTATTTTTTATATTATTTTATTTATTTAACATATTTTATTTATAATTAGAGTTTATTTATGTGTTTATTTTTTATTTTCTTAGAATAAATTACATTCAAGTAAAGGTTAGATAGATTTCTCTCATATTTTCAAATATGTGAAAGTAAAGTAATTAACCACAAAGACATTTTTTCATAACCTCTTTTTCCATGTTCACAGAGGGTGCCGATAATTATGGAGCCAACTGTAAATGCTTATATACTATTACTTGTATACAGTCATGTGGAAAAAATGAGTACACCCCACGGAAATTGTTGTCTTTTTTTTTTACTTATTTGGACAAGCAAACATTTGATCATCTTTGAAACAGTTTCTATTAATAAAGTTGATATACTTTAACAAAACCACAAGGAAAATGAGCTTTTTCAATCATTTATTCAACAGAAATATCAATAGATGTGATATGCTTCTGTAGAAAAAGTTTGTACACCCTTGGCCTCAGAAACTAGTATTGCCCCCTGTTAGATTTCCATGTTTATGGGCCCAGAGGTCGATGGAAATCTAACACCCCCTTAAGGAGAAATAACTTCTTGTAGGTGTTTTGCATAATTGTCCACCAGGCTTGCTGCAATTTTTGACCACCTTCCATGCAATATTCTTTCAGCTGCAAGATGTTTGAGGATTTTCTTGCATGTACTGCCTGTTTCAATGGTATTCAAATTGACTAGGCCATTCCATAACCCTCCATTTCTTCTTTTTGAGCCATTCCTTGGTGGATTTGCTAGTGTGTTTACGATCATTATCCTGTTGAAAGATCCACTTTCAGTTCAAATTCAACTTTCAGATAGATGGCCTCACATTATCTTCATGCCCTCTTTGATATGATGCAGAATTCATAGTTGAATCAATGAATGTAAGTTGTCCAGTCCCTGTGGGAACAAAGCAACCCCAAAACCATAACATTTCCACCACCGTGTTTCACAGTTGGTATGAGGTGCTTCTTCTGAAAAGCTGTCTTTGGTCTGCGCCAAACATGTCTGCTGTTACGGTGGCCAAAAAACTCTTCAAATCTTTGATTCATCTGTCTGAAGCACATTATTCCAAAAGGCCTAGTCTTTGCCTATATGCTCATTGGCAAACTGTAGTCTTGCAAAGGTTTTTTCCTGGCACGCCTTCCATGCAGGTCAAATTTGTGCAATCTCTGTCTGATTGTAGAAGCATGCATTTGACACCAACAGCTGCAAGACTTACTAGCAGATCCTGTGATGAAATTTTGGGGTTCTTGGATAATTCTTTTTGCATCAGATAGTCTGTTCTTGGGCTGAATCTTCTGGGATGGCCAGTCCTGGACAAATTGGCAGTTGATTGAAATCTACGCCATTTGTAGATTTTTTTTCGTTCAGTGGAATGATGTATTTCAAATAATTTGGAGATCTTTTTAAATCCCCTGCCAGACTCATAGGCATCCACAACTTTTCTTTCTGAAGGCCTTACAGACCTCTTTAGATCTTGGCATGATGACACCACACACCTCAAAGGGAACACCAGACACTAGATATGAGATGTTTAAATAAGACAGGTTCCACCTGCACTCCCTAAGCAGGTTCTAATCACTGGCACCCAATCTTCAACACCTGATTCTAATTTTATGGATTTGAAGGTGTGATAAATATAGGATTGTACTTACTTTTTCCATAGGACTGATCTGTTTATTTGTTCATTGAAATTGTGAAAATTACTGCAAAATGTTAAGTGATATTGATAGCGTATAATTTTTATTAATAGGCACTGCTTCAAAGAGGATAAAATGTTTACTTGTCCAAATATGTCAAAAAACCCAACCTTATGGGGTGTACATATTTTTTCACATGACTGTACTTATATAATATTCATATTTATGCTTATATATAATACTTGTAGAGAGGGGTATATGGAGAAGTGTGTCATGAACAATTACTTTGGGATTGGCTTGGACGCCAAGATCTCACTGGAGTTTAACAACAAACGTGAAGAACATCCTGAGAAATGCCGGTCAGAACAACTTCTCTTCTCTGGCTATATTATATTAGTTATTAGATGATATGAATGTTTTTTGACCATCCCAGTGTTCCCCTGTGGTAGGAGTCGCACCAAAAATATGATGTGGTACGGAGTCTTAGGCACTAAGGAGCTACTGCAAAGAACCTACAAGAACTTGGAGCAAAAAGTGCAGTTAGAGGTAAGACAAGAAAGTACATACAATATTAATTAAATTACATTTTAATGCACCACATGTCAACGTTAACTAATGACTCTAATGGTTGTACTGTACTTTATAAACTTCATTTATGTCCCCCTCAGTGCACTGGTTTGGTTCTATATATAGATGTGAATCAGTAGGAAACAAACACTCACATCCATCCATGGCTTGCTGCTCATTTCCTCTCTAAAAAAAAGTCAGAGCACTTTATTTTTGTTTGATGGCTTTTGCAGTGTGATGGACAGTACATCCCGCTCCCCAGTCTCCAGGGAATTGCTGTGCTGAACATCCCCAGCTATGCAGGAGGAACCAACTTCTGGGGTGGGACCAAAGAAGATGATGTAAGTGTCCCTAATAATCCTTGATCTCTCTTCTTCCTGTATCTGGCTTTAGTTAAATCTTGACATTTGATTCTTCACTATGGCTCTTCCCTATGATTTTAGTCAACCTAATGTGAGGCTGTCATCCAAGCTAGCCCCGAACAGCTTACATCATTAAGAGGAGCGCTCTTTCTATGATCCGTTTAGTGTCATGTCTGTCTCTGTACCTGCACCCAGTCCAATGTGCAATCAAGTAACTACAATACCTATGACTCCCAAACAGTTACATGTCAGCATCTATTATGCGAGACTTTGCAAAGGTTTATGTAAAGTGTTCGAAGGTGTACTGAATGTGGTTATTTACATTCTCTGTGGTCAGATACAAGCTGACCATGTCCATATGCTTATAAGCAGTTCTTCAGGAAATTCAAGATGTAGGCAAGACATGATTTGTGAGCTTAAATCTAAACAAACATTATTCGATTCTTTCGATTCGATATAGCTTGCACAACATTACAGATGGAATGAATAAAAAGAATGATAGTACTCTGCTTTTTTTCTGCTTTTCCATACAGATATTCTGTGCTCCATCATTTGATGATAAAATCTTGGAGGTAGTGGCTGTGTTTGGGAGTATGCAAATGGCAGTGTCCAGAGTGATCAAGCTCCAGCACCACCGTATTGCACAGGTGAACGTTGCGTTATATAAAATGTAGCATACATATTTGTATTAATCCACCAGATTGTACTGAAATACTCATACTCTGTCAAACTCTTATCATTATCATAGTGCCGCACGGTGAAGATTACCATCTTGGGGGATGAAGGAATGCCTATTCAAGTGGATGGAGAAGCCTGGATCCAGCCTCCTGGAGTGATTAAGATCCAGCACAAGAATAGAGCCCAGATGCTGACCAGAGATAGGGTGAGTGTTAGTGTGCAGGTGCAAACTGGACACAACCCAAGTTCCAAGTGCAGCTGCTTGAAGTTGAACTCTCTGGGCATGTTGTTCCCTACAGGCATTTGAGAACACGCTAAAGTCTTGGGAGGACAAGTTGAAGTATGACAAGCCTCCACTGAGGCCACACCTGTACTCTCAGCACTCTGTTGATCTTGCCACTGAGGAAGAAGCCGCACTTGTCCAGATGTGTGCACGTGCAGCAGAGGAGCTAATCACCAGGATCTGTGAGGCAGCCAAGACAAATGGGCTCCTAGAACAAGAACTTGCTCATGCTGTAAATGCTGCATCTCACGCCATCAACAAAACTCACCCCAAGTTCCCTGAGGTGAGGTAGCCATCTCACATAATACACCGCTATTGAATTGTAATAAACCGTTGTTCATAATACATCCTATGCACATATGCTTTGCCTAAAATTTTGTTGTAATGTAATCTACTGTATGTGTATGTTTCCTTTAGAGTCTGACCAGGAACACAGCCATTGAGGTGACCAGCACAGTGAAGGCCCTGCACAATGAGACTGAGTCACTTCTAGTGGGACGAGTGTCATTGGTAAGGCAATTTTAAAAGTTCAGTGTTTGCATTTTAGTTTTGCTTGCTCGTTGTGGTCTATGACTGTGATTTTGGGTCCTGTTTTATGTTGTGGGATTGTGTCTGTACAGCAACTGGACCCTCCTGATGAGGAGTTATTGTCCAGTGCTTTGCAGTGTGTTGAGGTGGAGTTGGGCAAGCTGACTGAAATCCCGTGGCTTTACCACATTCTCCAGCCCAACGATGAGGAGGTGAGCCCAGCTTATTACTGTATATTTACAGCAAACTCTAGGCACATGATATGTAATAGTGTGTGACAGTTAAGATTCTATTATACACAGCCATCCAGCATACTTGTTACCAACATGCCCATTACCAGTATGCACATCAGCAGCATTCCCATCACCAACATGCCCACTGCTGTCATACCTAACGCTAACATATCTCTCACCAGTATACCCAACACACCCATCAGCAACTTGCACATCCCAACATGCCCACTGCTAACATACACAACACCAGTATATCCATCACCACTATGCTCAACACACCTATAGGAAACATCTTCAGCACCAACATTCCCATCACAAATATATCCCGCTTGTCCATCACCAATGTGCACATCACATTAAACCTGCTCATCACCAATATGTCCAACATATCAAACATGCCTGTCAACAATATGCCCAACATGCTCATTACCAACATCAACAAACACAAATATCACCAAAATGGCCATTACTGAAATGCCAGTCACCAACACACACATCATGTACTTGTCCATCGCCAGTATGCGCAACATGCAAATACCATCGTCAAAACCAAAATGCCCATCACCAACATGCACATAATCATATTAGACACGTTCATCATTAACATGCCTGGCATGTCTGTTACCAGCATGCCCAACATTTCAGTCATCAACATGCCCAACATTCTAACACCAACATTCCCAACACCAGCATGCTCCACACCAATATCTTCATCACCAACATACCCAGCATTCCCATCGTCAACATGCTCAGCATGCCTGAGAGCAAAACATGTTATTTGAATTGTATGTTTGTGATAGGACCACTCCCTGGAGTATGGCAAGAGAAACAGCCGAAGTGGCATGTTCCGTATTGTGCCAAAGTTCAAGAAAGAGAAAGCACTGAAGAAGTCCAGCCCACAGTCAGGTAAGGTTGTGTGGCAGTTCTGACATTAAACACGCAAAGATTTTTCATAGATGGACATTGGAAGATTGCATTTATGGAACATGGTGTTGCCAGATTATGGTTTGCAGTTGAGAGGAATACCATAGTGCCTTGTAATACCAAAAGTGAACTGAGAGGTATCCCTATTTCTCACTAATGCCACAGTGCAGAGTGAAATAATCATGTGTCTGACCTCTTAGATCCATCACAGCAGCGCTATGAGGCATGTTTGATGCCATAGATCTTCATGTAGCATCTGTCCCCCCCCCCCCCCCCCACTCCAAGAGTTCTCTGTTCTGTGACGTACTCAGTACAACCTAATCATCCATGAGCATCCTGCACTTCCTTTGTACATGATGTTGTCCTGTGAGTCAGATACAGTCTCATGTGTCCACACGTGAATAGCAGGCACGAACCACTATGACTAAACTCATGGAAGGGAAACCTATTTCAAGTGGATTCAGGTTGAAACCACTGGACTCGAGAAATGTATAAATTGCAACTTGTTAACTAAGCAGGACTTTCACTTCTCAATAATTGAAAATATTTAAAACAGTTCTATCAGGTGTGTCCAATCTTATCCGGAAAGGGCCGGTGTGGGTGCAGGTTTTCATTCCAACCAAGCAGAAGCCACACCTGAGTCTATTGAAAGCCAAGATCAACTGATTAAACAGGTGGAATCAGGTGCGTCTCCTGCTTGGTTGGAATAAGAACCTGCAACCACACCGGCCCTTTGCGGTTAAGATTGGACACCCCTGAGTTATATGTTTTCTAGGAAACTATAACTATTACAAATCAGTGAATAGAAGTAAGAGAAATCGCCCCTGGTGTTTCAGTGTTCTGGGATGATGTCAGCATATAAGATTAATAATGTATATCTGACGCATGGCTTCCTGCCTGTGGATGAGCAGGTGTATGGCTGGATGGGAGAGGACAGTTCAGACCATGGTTCAGGGTCCAGACATAGATCATTAGGGTGCACAGGCTTAAACCTCCCGTCCTCCTTGCTCTTTCTTTCTCTACATCTCTCTCTCTCTCTCTCTCTCTCTCTCTCTCTCTCTCTCTCTCTCTCTCTCTCTCTCTCTCTCGCTTTCTCTCTTTTGCTGTTTCCTGTGTCTGCACTGAATGTAGTGGTGAATGTCCCACTCGGATAACCTGCATGCCAGAAATTATCCTCTGGGTGTGTGCCAGTGACCAGAGACTTCATACCAAACCAAAACCTGTTTAACCCTCTTTTTGCCAGCTGCTGCCGCCACTCCTTTCTGTGTCTTCTCTTTCTGTTTTTGATTCCTTCTCCCCTTTGTGGTTGTTGTTGTTGTTGTTGCTGTTGTTGTTGTTGCTGTTGTTGTTGTTTTATTTTGTTTTACTTCGGCCCCCTGACTCCATTTGCTCATGTCCTTCGCGGCGTGTACGGGGCTTGGAGACTGAAGGGGCCTTGTTGCTCTTGACTTGTGTAGTTCAGAGGTGGGGCACTGAGGAGGTGGGCGCCTGGCTGGAGCAGCTCAGCTTGGGGGAATACAAAGACACCTTCATCCGCCACGACATCCGCGGCTCTGAGCTCCTACACCTGGAGAGGAGGGACCTGAAGGTATACACACACGCCCCTTTCGTGCCTCACAATGTCCCTCAGAATAAGCAGAACTTTATCTCTCTTCCTTTAGCTTTCACTGACTCTGTCTCTGTATCTTTTCTGTCCTTTTTACCTGACCCCGTTTGCTGTTTTGTGCTGCACTGCTCTGCTTGGCTTCCTTTGTGTCGTTTGGGACTTGAACCATACTTACATGCTAACTAACTGTTTGTGGCCCTGCCATGATATGGCTTTGGAAAGTGTCGAGATTAGAATAGAGAATAGAGTCAGTGAGAGGTGAAAAGGTGGAGAGGGGAGCTCCGCTCACACTGAGGGAAGCTAAACGTGTGACTGCACCTGCAGCATTGTGTGACACATGCATCAGCTTGTGTTGTGTGTTATAGATACAACATGCGTTCACTGGTGTCAACTGCTAAGATGTGAATGAGCATGCCTCTGTTTGTGTTATTTTTTTAAGTACAACAAGTCGTGTGTGTGTGTGGGGGGGGGGGGGGGGGATTAAATAAGCGATTAAATGTATCTAACAAGTGCAAATCTGCTGACAAACCAAAATACAATTGCATAGCCTTGTCATATATTCCTGAATTATTACTTAAATGGGTATCTGAAAATCAAATCATTGACCATTTTCACATCATTGTGTTTTCTTATCATTTGCACTTGTTGAGTATATGAGGTTTCATACTCGTACTGTGTCAAATGTCACATAAATCACACTGTGCCAAAAACATACTGCTTATACATCCACTAATTAAGACCTCATCTGCAACCTGGCTTCTCCAATGTCTTTATCGTAGCATCAATTGTATGTGTTTTGTTTATTATTTGTGGCGAATTTATCAACAGTCTTTTTTAAAAATGTATGACGTGTAGCGGCCTTGGAAAAATCCACGACATGTTGTTGCAGCCGACATCTAGCAAACAGCCAAAAACGACCAAAAAAGCAGGTTTTCTGCCTATAATATAATTTGATACCTATACTTCAAATAAATAAATATGTGTGGCAGCCTGTGAAAAAAAAAAGTTGTAAAAAAAAAGTTTTTTTAATTTTTTTTTTTTTTTTAACCAGAATTCATCTGCTGTGACATCTGTCAAGATTCCCCAGGCCACTACATATACACCGAGCAGCCATAATATTAACATATAATCACCTGCCTAATATTGTGTTGGTCCTCATTGTGTTGCCAAAACAGCTGTGAATCGTCAAGGCATGGACTCCACAAGTCCTCTGTATGTGTGCTGTGGTATCTGGCACCAAGCTGTGAGCAGCAGATCCTTTAAGTCCTGTAAGTTGTGAGGTGAGGCCTCCATGGATCAGACTTGTTTGTCCAGCACATCTCACAGATGCTTGATCAGATTGAGATCTGGGGAATTTGGAGGCCAAGGCAACATCTTGAACTCTTTGTCATGTTCCTCAAACAATTTTTGCAGTGTGACTTATCCTGCTTAAATAGGTCACTGTCATGGTGGAATATTGTTCCCATGAAGGGATGTACTTGGTCTGCAACAATGTTTAGGTAGGTGGTACGTGTCAAAGTAACAACCACATGAATGCCAGGACCCAAGGTTTCCCAGCAGAACATTGCCCAGAGCATCACACTTTCTCTGCCGACTTGCCTTCTTCCCATAGTGCATCCTGGTGCCATCTCTTCCCCAGGTAAGCGCCACACACGCACTCGTTCAGGTCCAGGTCACAGGTTGTCCTTCCTTGGACCACTTTTGGTAGGTACTAACCACTGCATACCGGGAACATTCCACATCTCCAACCTGCTGTTTTGGAGATTCTCTGACCCAGTTGTCTAGCCATCACAATGTTAAGTCGCTCAGATCCTTACGCTTGACCATTTTTCCTGCTTCCAACACATCAACTTCGAGAACTGACTGTTCACTTACTGCCTAATAAATCCCACCCCTTGACAGGTGCCATTATAATGAGATAATCAACGTTATTCACGTCACCTGTCAGTGGTTTTAATCTTATGGCTGATCGGTGCATATAATACCTGACCAATATAACATGTTAATTCCAGGATGTTAATTATGTTATTTGTGTGAAACCTTTCATCAGAATATTTTATATAGTAATAGTGTTCAAATCTTTACAGTTTTTTATTACTTTAAACTTATACTTGAACCAGGCATAACAAAAACACTTTAGCACTTTTAAGTCTGTATTTACGTACACCTCAACCTCAATACATATCCTTTATTATAAAAACTAAATTAGTACTGTGAGAAATTGATGTTCTTTCTTTCTTATACATATAATATACAAACTGCAAATATGCTGTTATTATTTGCACAGGATCTGGGGATCTCGAAGGTGGGTCATATGAAGAGAATTCTCCAGGGAACTAAAGAGCTGGCTAAGAGCGCCATGGTGGACCTGTGAAGCTCGAGGAATCCTTTCCCTGACGAGAAGTGAACATTTAACAGAGCTGCATTGTCTGGATGAGCTCGGTAATGAGGGGTTTCCTCCCCATGATTTAGCATAGCTTTAGAGTACCTGCGAATGTGTTGTTTTAGTATGAGTGCTGGTGCCAAAAGAATTGTAGTGGTCGAATATTTTCAGGTGGTTGTTAGATTTACAAAAAAAGCCATTTCTTATTGCATTGATGGCACAATCAGGTATGCAACTCTCATTGCAGAGGCAACTTCTGGCATCTTAAAAAGAGTCAAGTAGCAAAACAGGACTTCCATAAAGTGTTCACTGTGGGTGAAGCAAGGCCGGGTAATAGCTCGCTGGCATTTCGCCTTGTGGTGGATGGCTACAATAGGATGGAGATGTGATGTGTCAGCAATATTCTTCTTTCGACAGCACTGTTTACATTTTAAGGAGACAGGAAAATGGCTGCTGAAGAGCTGCACTCGAATTGCAATCATAGCAAATGGTTTTTCAGTCCAGAAAGAAAGTCGAGTAAGGGGTTTCCTGAAGCAGTGACATTCTGATGCATGGTGAATTTGCTTGATTTTGGATATCTATTTCACTGCATGATTCGTGTCGTTTTTTTATTGTACAAACTAACACTTGAACAAGTTTTATATGACTTTAGTATGATACCATTTGTTACTACTGAAGCATCCCTGTGGTCTTATTAGACTGCTGTTTCATTTCTATATATTGGTTTGCATGAGACTTCTGTGTCAAAGAGCAGTGTCATGTATCATATTTATTGTAAAAGTGTGCTTTATTGTAGGAAGATTATGATTTATATTCGATTAGGACATTGAGTAACAGAGAAATATCAGTTCTTTAAAATATCAGTAAGGAAGAATACATCACAATGTATACATACAATACAAGAGACTACAAAAGTGAATGTGCCCCATGCATTTTCTTGAAATCCTTTTCTTTAGTTTGCATTAGAATGCAAATGTTTAAGAAAAAACATAATTTTAAGTATCGGAATATTAGTGTGGAAGTTCTTATTAGATTTATGAAATAATGGAGTCACTTTTCTGCGTTTTGACTGTAGACCTATTTGGAACATTTAGATATTTTTCCTTGCAATAAGAATCTTGTGTTGGTCATAAGATATTGCAGTTGATCTGCAGCTTTGCATAAGTTTCTCATAATTGTCATTCCTCAAAATAGGGATAAAGTATATGTTTGATAAGATACCCAGAACTAAATTGCATTAAGTCGATGGCATTACAGGGTATACAAGTATAAGTGAGGTTTTTGTTGGTTAATATATGCACTGTAAATATGTTGAAACAGTCTCTACTGTTAATTCCAGTTGTAAGGAAACGGTTTGTATAGATTAATGCTAACACGTTATGTAGAGCTTACACATCATAATACAGATGTGATCTATAATAATGTTTAGTAATCACCTTTATATGTTAAGTGCTGTTGTATTCTATTGAAGGTGCAATATTGTATTTATTTTGATACATTTTCTTCTCTATGAAGCTTTATTATGTGATTTTTTTTTCATGGAAAACAAGAAATCAATTCATGCACTCGTGTTATTTTAGTTATTTTAGTTTAAGGTGAGCTCGTGGACATGCCATATTCTCTCCAAATTCATAAAATCTTCTTTAAGCAAGTTGTTGGTTCTCTCTCTATTCAATTGTGCTTCCAGGATAATTCGCTAAACATCTGGATGTTCTATTAGACATATACTATGAAACTAGCAGAATTGCCTGCTGTGCCTCTTTTATTTTCATTATAATGGAGATTTTCCCCCTCCCTTCATCAAGTCCTGTCATTTATTTACAACTTTATGTAGATTTCGCTTGTGGTTTGTGTCATATCAAAATTTCCCTCTAGGGGGTGGCAGAGTACTGAATGTGGGTTTGGTAAAAAAAAAATTAAATAAATAAATAAATTACAAACGTGGCTCCCAGCGAAATACTTAATAATAATAGAATAATATATTTATTCTCTAAATTTTTTAATGAAAATATTAGTATCCATTAAATAACTTTGCACTCTGTATAAAGAAATTTGCGTGAACTATATAGAAAAAAAAAATCCGAATGTTCAATAATAATACAGCTGGATATTAAATAAAAAAAAATTGGCCATACATTTGACCACAGATTAGATAGCTGGCTTCCTCTTATGAGCTAACTTTTAAACAAACTGTGCTATATTTTGTTAGTGGACAGGTTTTATTAGGAGAAATGGGAGGAATGTGGTTCTAATTTTAACCAACATGGTTATTTTTGGATTATATAAACTTTCACACTACACTCTTAGAAAAAAGGGTTCCTCAAGGATTCTTTAGCTTTCTAAAGGTTTTCTACTCTGAACTTTTTAAAGGGAACCCCTTTTTTGTAGGTTTCTGTGTAGAGCCACCAAGGTCAAACCGAAGAACTCTTTAGGGTGCTAATGGAACCTAATTGAATTTTTTTTCAAAGAATGTCACATGTAATAATAGTGAATGTAGTGTCATTCTCATCATTTTATTTTCACTCTTCATAAACAGATATGCATTGCCTTGGAAAGGAGTCAAAGACCATGAGAAAGTGATTTAACCCGCACTGATCTAGAGTCATTGCCAATGATGCAAGTACTTAATCGTGCATTTCTTTCTAGAAGCTACTACAGTGCAGTTTTAACAATGTGCAGTGCCATACATGCTAACTGTTAAAAAACTGAGATAATTGTAATGGTTTCATGACCTGACTATAGCACCTTTGCAATTTAGGGAATTGATAGCTCCTGAAAAAAGTACTGAAAAATTTGGCCTTAGATATTTACCATTTCTAAAATGTAGCAGGTTAACTGACCTCAGAATAACAGTGCCTCATATGTGGTTTAATTTGCATTCATTTCCCCAAGTGCAGTCTTCCTCTCAAACTGCCGTTAATTCGTCTGCACGTGTTCATGTATATCTGTCTCTGAACAAGCTCTCAAGACTGTATCCACGAGACTAAGTGTGTTTTTGATAAGACTTGAGGCTCATGTGAGCTTGGGCTTACCTATAGATGGTGTACATAAAGCTGTATACTGCCTGATTTTTTTCAAAACCAATTCACAGAAATTTTTAGAGCAGGATGGCTCTAGAGCATATCGCTGACATGATCTTATTATGAGAAGTGCGATGTGAGTTTCATTTGTTTACATTGTGTTTACAATGGCACAGTTTAATTTGTAAAACTATGTGTAAAGCTATATACAACATTTGCATATTTATTAAGGTTAAACAAATTATGTGTATGTGTTTTCACCATTGGGATATAATGTTACAGTAGTCCCTTGTATTGATATCTGGATGATCTTTTGGTAAAGTAGTTGGTAATTTTTATGACTACTAAGTGACTGTTTTCTGTGCCTTTTTATCGTAGGTGCATGATTAACTATTTATTACAATATGAAAGTCACTGAGATGTGTATTTTTGTATCCTGATTGAATAAATGTCTCAATTTTGTTGTACATTTTGAAGTGGTAAAATGGTGCCACTTAATATCCTACTTCTTCAATAAAAACTGAATGCATACACAATGTATCGTATCATGTATAGTCTCATTTCTTTCTTGAGTTGTCCTGTGAGTTTTTGAAATATGTACAAGTAAAAAAGTATATCATAGGAAAGTTATAAGTCAGCTCCAGAGTTATTAGCACTGGACCTTTGGTCAAGGTTATAACAAAATGTCCTTGTGGTTAATCAGCTTAACCTCACAGTGAAAATATGAGAGAGGGAAAATCTTAATAAAAAATGTTTCAATCTTGGCCTCTTTGGCACCTCATGTTTATATCCCAGAAAGTAAAATAAAAAAGAAAAAAATATATTTTTGTACAATTTTAAGCTATTTAACCACAGACATGTGGTTTTAAAAACCCATTTTTACCAAAGGTGCCAATAATTCTGGAGCAGACTCTCCTGAGTTTGGCCACAAATTTATATGTCTATAAATTTACAAATTTATAGATAAATAGATTTATAGATATATATTATATATCTATAAATCTACAAATTTTTCACCATTTTACATTAAAAAACGCTCAAAAGAAATAAAATAATTCTGTTTAGAATTACATAAATTACTCTAATTGTTAATATTTGTTTAATCTATATCCATTGTGCAAGTGACTCATGACATTGAGTCATTTGTACAAAATAATATGACGGTTTTTAAGATTGTGACGTTTTAGGAATCGGAGATCACGCACGTTCAGAAGAGGTTTTCGGCCTTGAACTTTACGCACTGAGATTTGACCAGACTTCTCGAATCTTTTAATTATATTGTGCACTGTAATAGATGAAATGCCCAAAATCCTACCGATCTGTCTTTGGGGAATGATGTTCTCAAAGTGCAGGCTCCTTATATACTATGAGTAGACGATTGCCTCACCTGTTTCGCATCATCTTCTTATTTCAACTTGTCACACCGCTATAGTCCTAAATTGCCCCTGTCCCAACTTTTTTGGAATATGTTGCATGTGTTGCATCAATTTCAAAATAAACGTTAACCTTAAAAAAACTATGCAGTTGATAGTAAATGGAATAGATATAAAATGCCTTGTCTTCTACATATTTTGTTTAAATACAAGACAAAGTACATTTACAAATCACTCCGCTTTTTTATTAGCATTTTCCATACTGTCCCAACTTTTTTGGAATTGGGGTTGTAGTTCATCAAAATTATATAAAAAAATATTTTCTGATAATTTTTTTCTGACAAATACACGATACAGGCAAAAATATACACATATACAGCATTAACAGCAGTTAATGATCGCCATGATTAAAAGAATGCATTTTACCATTTTAAAATGAAAGCCTTTATGTCTATAAACCAATATACAGTATATCGTCATACTATACTTATTTTCACTACTATACAATTCCATCCATCCATTTTCTGTACCGCTTATCCTACACAGAGTCATGGGGAGCCTGGAACATATCCCAGGGGACTCTGGGCACAGTGTGGTGGACACCCTGGATGAGATGCCAATCCATTACAGGGCACAATCGCACACACCCATTCACACACTACAGGCAATTTAGAGATGTCAATCAGCCTACAACGCATGTTTTTGGAGTGTGCGAGGAAGCCAAAGTACCCAGTGGAAACCCCTGAATCACGGGGAGAAAATGCAAACTCTACACACACAGGGCAGAGATGGGAATTGAACCCCCAACCCCAGAGGTGCGAAGCAAATATGCTAACCAGTAAGCTACTAAGTTTACCATTAACTGCAGCACTCCAGGAACTGGCCACAGAGTGCCAGCTTACAGAAATGTTTCCTAGCTCCAGTCCTGGTAACCCACTCCACCAATCCAGCCCACTCCCACAGCCTCTCTTCACCAATCCAGCCCACTCCCATTGACTCTCCTCACTAATTCTGCCCACTCCCACAGACTCTCCTCACCAATACTGTCCATTCACACAAACTCTCCTCACCAATACTGCTCACTCCCACAGACTCTCCTCACCAATACTGCTTGCTCCCACAGACCCTGCTTACCAATCCTGCCCACTCCCACAGTATCCACTCACCAATCCTGCCCACTTCTAGTCTCCCCTCACCAATCCCACCCACTCCCACAGTCTCCCATCAATCCAGCCAGTTTATACAGTGTCTCCTCACCAATCCAGCTAGCTGTCATATTCTCTCCACTCCAATCCAGCCAGCTCCCACAGAGTCTCCTCACCAATCCTGCCCACTTCCACAGTATCCCCTCACCAATCTCACAGACTCTCCTCACCAATCCAGCCAACGCCCACAGTCTCTCCTCACCAATACTGCTCGCTCCAATACTTACATGGTCCCATATCCTAAACTATAAAAAGTAACCAACATAAAAGTAAATGAATCCATAAATGAAGCAGTTAGTAAAGTCCAGTTTACACCAGACACAGTAGATGCTTTGCGCACATGATCACCATGCCATGTCCAAGACGCTACCGTGTTAATCAACCTGGACATTCTTTCTTCAGCAATCTTCTTATCTTTTTGTCCTGACTGTTAGCAGGACAAAAAGAATTGCCCACCCCTCTGATTTTTATTTCTTTTTTGGGGGTCTCTATTGGTCTTTGTCTGTTTGCACTGTCACTTTTCAAAATGATTTTCTTATTTCATCTGAAAGAGTTGCAGCTTCTATGCAACAAGAAATCCTAATGAAATCTACGATAAATCAGAGATCTCTGCTCGAGACGCGTCGATAATTGCCTCTGCGTTCGTCCTGTCTGAGTCGCTGTTCCGGGTTCGATTGCTTTGGCCTGTTTGACTTGTTTTCATGAAGAGGGGACATACAGAAACATCTAACAGCTTATTGTGCGGCTGTGACAACAAAGGTGAGAGACACGTTTAGCACACATTGTGACCGTAATACGGATCAGATATTATCTTTAAAAACGATGTCGTGATGTAATCAGTTTAAGATTGTTGAACGACGAACAAGCTCAGCTTAGCATGTCTGCTGCATTGACTCGATGCTAACTGGCTAAGCTCTTAGCTATGCTGTAATCTCTGCATTACACTGACATCTCTAGCTGTAGGCTAGCAAACTCAGATAAAATGCTCTAATCAGTGCTTCATGTCATCCTTCACAAGCGTCGTTAGATGGTTTGGGTGGTAGTATCAGCAAGTCCCCTTGCATCAGTTCACGAAGGCGTATTGTATTTGTTAAGAAAACCATCAGCAAAGCTAAGCCTGTCACTTTCAGGCCTGACATGAACATCGCCTAGCCAAGCTAGTTGTCGGTAAACAAAACGTGTTTTGTAAGGAAATAAACTCAACACTTATTATTTATTTGTTTATTTTTAAACGGCATTGTTGATCAGCCAACCTGTTTATCTATTCGGGTTTCTGTCCTTCTATCTACCTATCTCAGGTGATAAATATATGGTGATATAAATATGTAAGATACACTACGTAACGCGTAGATAATTAAAAAGACATTAAAATACATCAGTTCGACTGTTTCTCTTATACATGTTGCCAAGAACGCGCTGTTTAGCCAGTTATCTTTTGGTTGAACGTCACATCATTGTTTAGATGTTTTTCTTTGCCACGCCCCCTTTAGGCTGTCGCTTAGCTAGCTCACTTATAAAAGGCCTGTATTAAAATAAGCCTATTCAAATAAACATTAAAATAAACAGGCTGCTTGTGATTTAGAGCAATAGCTTTCTTAAAAGTTCCTCAGGGACTCTATTCTGTGATTCTGTGATTATTCTGTGGTCCGCCTCAGCACAGATTTATTCAAATATTAGGCAATTATTTCAACGTTTACAACAACATTTTGGTTATTTATTGGAGCCATATATATATATATATATATATATATATGTATGTATATATGTGTGTGTGTGTGTGTGTATGTATGTATGTATATATGTGTGTGTGTGTGTGTGTATGTATGTATGTATATATGTATGTGTGTGTGTGTGTGTATGTATGTATGTATGTATGTGTGTGTGTGTGTGTGTGTGTGTGTGTGTGTGTGTGTATGTGTGTGTGTGTGTATGTATAGCCTTTTCATTTCTAAACTTTTCTCTGCCAACACATTTTTAAATAAAAATGTCATTCGATTGAATTTGACATCATTTGTTGTCCAAATTACTTGTTACTGAGGCTGGATTAAACACAACAAATTCTAAGATAGCTAAAAGGCTAACGGGACATGCAGATAGGTTAATTATGATCAAATCTTTGATCATGTTTGATTGTGATTTCTGTATTTTATGTAATTTATGTACGTTTTATAACATCCTGTGTATTATGCTGCTGTTGCTGTGTGTTGCACCATGCTCCTGAAGAAACATTTTGTTCCAATGTATACATATTATATACAGGAATGACAGTAAAATCCATTTGACTTTTATGGACATTGTACAAGTACATGAGCATTTATACAAATTTTTTTTTAAAGTGGACTCCCTGACTGAGTTTCACAACCCCTGGAGCGCCATAGACCCCATTTAAAAGTGCTTATTCAAAATAGGTGGTTAGTGTCCATGTACTGAATGTATGGACAGTGAATTGAATGGTACAAATGGAAGAATTAGCCATAACATTAAAACCAATGACTGTCTCCTCCCTATTCGCTGGTTTTCCCTCCTTACCTACAAAGTCTGCATGGGAAGAGGTGTTCTTCCCATGAATCCTCATAAGGGTGGCATTATTTCACAGATATATGCAACAATATGGGCACAGCACAATTCTTACAGTATCAGAACAATTAGTGCTTGGGAAGAGGAATTGGGCCTGGAGCTTGAGGATGATTACTGGGGCAGAGTGTTTGATAATATACGTACTGCCACGTCATGTCCTAGACTTAGTATCATACAATTTAAAGTGGTCCATAGAGCTCACATCTCTATGAGTAAACTATCTAAAATATATCTCAATGTTCCTGACGTGTGAAAAATGCAAACTTTGGCCCTGTAACCTCAGTCATATGTTTGCACTCTGTCCCAAACTTCAGAACTTTTGGAACACTTTCTTCGAAACTATGTCCGACGTTCTTAAAATCAAATTAGATGTCTGTTCTTTAATTGCCATCTTTGGTGTTCCATCTCAGCGTCAGCCTCTGAACCATACACAAGCTAGTGTTGTGACTTTTGCATCGTTACTTGCTTGGTGCAGAATATTGCTGTCTTGGACCTTTTCACCTCCAAGACAATATTGCTGTCTTGGACCTCTTCCTCTTTATCAGTTTGGCTTAGAGATTTAATGTTCTTTTTAAAACTTGAAAATATCAAGTATAACATCACAGGCAGGAGTGAATCATTTTTGGGAAAATGGCAACAATTTATTACCTATTTCACTGATGTCTGCACCCTGGAGGTGGATTGAGGGAAGGTAGCCGGTAAATACTAATCATCTAACATTTTATCTTAAAATTTTTTTTTTTTTTAAATTCTTTGTTTGTTTTTGGTTTGTTTGTCTTTTTTTTCAGTTTGTTTGTTTGTTGTTGTTTTTTTGTTTCCCCTTTCTTTTGGTTTTGGCTGTGATTTATTTTGTTGGGGCCGGGTATGGTGGGGTTGTTGGATGGGGTGTTACATAAAATGCAGTTTTCCAATAAAAATTCTATGATAAAAAAAAATAATGACAGAGGATGTGAGTATATGGCTGTGTAGCTGCAGACAGTTGCTGGTTGCTCATGCCAACCTCTTTCCACCCTCAAAAGTGCCTACAATAAGCATGTGAGCATCAGAAGAGCAATGGAAGAAGCTGGCCTGGTCTGATGAATTATATTTTCTTTTACATCGTGTGTGTGTGTGTGTGTGTGTGTGTGTGTGTGTGTGTGTGTGTGTGTGTGTGTGTCTTACCTGGGGAAGAGATTGTACCAGGATGCACTATGTGAAGAAGGCAGGGGAACAGAGTCAGTGTGATGCTCTGGGCAATGTTCTGTTGGGAACCTTGGGTCCTGGCATTCATGTGGCTGTTCCTTTGACACGTACCATCTACCTAAACATTGTTGCAGCACCCCTTCATGGCAACGGTATTCCTAATGGAAATGGCCTCTTTTAGCAGGATAATGCACCCTGCTACACTGCAAAAATTGTTTAGGAATGGTTTGAGGGAAATGATTGAGTTCAAGGTGTTGACTTGGCCTCCAAATCTAAATTACAGCACTTGCAGGGTCTGCTGCTAACGTCTTGGTGCCAGATACCACAGCACACCTTCACATGTCTTGTGGAGTCCGTGCCTTTTTTCACTCTTGGTTGGTTTCATTGCTTGAGGTAATATTAGTGGTAGTGTTGGGTTGCATCTTGTAATAATATTACAGCTTGTAATCATAGTATAGAATATATAATAATAGTGCTGTAACCTGAGGTTACAATAATTGGAAATCATGGGTCTGATACTGGAAAATTTATGTGACGTAATTTTCTTGGTTCATGTCTTCTGAGTACTGTCCCACGTCTCTCCCCTTTTAGTGTGCTTGTAATGGAGAATCCATTCATAATACACATTCACTGGTAAAATAGAATCCTTCACTGTGCGTGTGTGTGAGAGAGAAAGCGAGAGAAACTGCTTGCGGTCACTGTTTACCCACCAACGCATGTTCATGCTAAAAGGTCTGACCTATTTTTGTCTTTCTTGGGAAATTCTTGTCAGTGCAGATGTTTATTACAATGCAGAAGATAAGGTTTGAACGTATGTAAAATACCCTGCTGTAGTTTTTTGTGTGGGATAAGAGATGTTTGTCACTACCAATAAAAAGTTTAGACATTCCTGCTCATACAAGCGTTTTCTTCGTTTTTACTATTTTCATTTTTATTTATTTTAAGATTCAATTATCTTTAATTGAATAATATGAAACTACTGATTTGTGTTTTATATGGCTATTTTGTTTTGATTTAAAATGGAAAATAACATACCTTTTTCAACTACTGTTGTCAGATTGTTTTTCAAAAATCAGCAGCCAGTTCACTTTCTAGTTCTTCTTTCACATAGGCTTCTGTTTTGTGGTGTATAGATAATATCTTGCATCAGGCAGCTGCACTATATTTTAGGTTATTAGAGAACACGATGAGCTTAGATAGGGCCGACACACGCCTACATTTTTGTAGATAATGATAGCAAAAGCCATTTAAATGTGCAACTTCTTTATAACACTCCTCTATGTGTCAGTCCTTCTCAGTTTAATCAGGTTTAAGTTCATATCTTGGATGATACATTTTTATTCTTCATGTCAATCAGCATGTGAAATTTTTCATTATGATCTGAAAATATGAAAAGCAAAAGACTGGGAAACACTAGGAGTGATGACATTGTTTCAGATAGTCTATAAATCTACTGCACCTTATGTTGCCGGTGGTGACATATATATTTTTCAGGGACTAACTTTCTGTTAAAGATGCAGTTTATAAATGGTATAACTGTTCCTAGATATTCAGTAATCATATGCATGTAAAATATAGAAAAATGTTTTTAGTCAATACTATTTGATTTGCAAGCAGGAGAGGCCTCTGAAAATTACAAACTGTACCTTTTTAAAGGAACATAATGTTCCCTTAATTGTTCCCTTAATTGCTACTTCTGATGTTACACACTGTTACATGGTAAAATCACATTGGCCATGCCTTATGTTTTATTTTGTTATTTTACTTTGTATGTTGGGAAACCAGAGAAAGTATCACACTGCTGTGCTGGGTTATAATTTACTTCATGAGTCTACTTCATGGCCATTTATGTCTATCCGATCTGTATCACTGATCTTGCAATCTCTGTTATTCCTCCTTTCTTTATTGCAAGGTGTGGCCTCCCAGCACCGCCCTGCATTGCCATGGATGCCTGCGCCCGGATCAAAGGTGTTTCACTCAAGAACCGTGCCAGGATCAGGAAAGAGGTAGCTTAAGTATTAAAGACAAGCCCTTACCATTTCTGTTTATTGTTATGATTATCATTATTTTATTGATAATTGTTGTTGTTGTTGTTGTTGTTGTAGTAGTAGTAGTAGTAGTAGTAGTAGTAGTATTGTTAATATGGTTATGGTCAGAACTAGAATTACAATAACTAACCTACAAGAAGTGTAAAAACAGGAAAAACACACTACTACATACTTTTAGTTAGTGGAAAACAAATCAGTAAAGAATATAACAGTGCTGGGGGTTAGAAAAAGGGCTGAAAGAAAAAGGTTGAGTTTTAACTGGGATTTGAAGGATGTAATGGAAGAAGTGTTCTGAAATCTCTGTGGGACTATTTTCAAGTGCTTAAGTCCCAGGTTTAAGAAAATTAGATTGGCCTCAAAATCATTTACATTACAGTATAGGCTCTTAATGAGGAGGTTGCATGTAAATCTGTGTATGATCTGCAAAGCAGTTAAAATTGAGGCTGAGATGTTGGATAATGTAACCAGAGGATAGCATGTCAATTTGTTCAATAAGAGGTGCGGAAACAGATCCCAGTCAGTGAGACATTGTCCGTCATTTAGTTATGAATAAATCAGGAGAGAGCTTTGCCAAGGGTTTCAATGACAGACAGGCAGACAAAGAGCATTTCATGGCATGCTGTATCAAAAACTGAGCTGTAATAAGAATAGGATAAGAATTCTGAGCACCAGATTCAATAGCGTGTAGGAATGTCATTAACAATCCTCAGTGCGGTAAGATGGACAAAGCTAGACTGGAAGGACATACTTCTATTTATGTCAACTAAATGGACAGCAGCTCTTTCAAGAACATTAGCTATGAAAAGCAGATTAGAGAAAATCTCTTTTTTTTTTTTTTTTTTTTCTTTCTCATTTTTTTTGCATTTTTTTTTGTTTGTTGTATTTTTGCTAAAATATTGAGGTTATCAGTCTAATCCACATAAAGTGTGGCAAAGGCAGGACATCAGGTTGGAAATGGGTGCAGAGATAGCTGACAGGTTTTCAGGAGAGTGCTGGGGACAGGATGGTAACCCACAGGATGATCAGTTTGTCGTCATGCTCATTTCCCTGATAGAGAATGGACTACGAGGAGTAAAAATAGAAAGAACATGGACAGGGTGTTCAGGATAGCAATTCACTGTAGGAAGCCTGATGAGAGTTGGTAGTACAGAGGTAATAGAAGCAGTGAATAAGTGTAGTTTTAGAGTGCTGACAGAGACACAGAGAGGTTTGGGCAGTCCTGTATTTAGGAAACTGTGGTCAGTGTGTGTTAAAGAATGGATAGTAGGTCAGCCCATGGCTTTCAGTTTGCAATTCGATATACTAGAGCGAGTGGAAATCTAAAATTAAATTCAACAAACATTTGTTTAACAATGTGTTGGAAAATAAAGATGTCATTTAAAGTTACTTGTAATGAATATTCAGGGGGGAAAAATTATTGCAATTTATCATTTAAGGTAAGCAAAAAAAAAGCCTTTCACCAGCCTTCAACTATTTCATAGTGCTAATGTAAACACTCAAAACGAACGAATGAATGAACGAATGATATGTACTAGGATGGCATATCAATTTATACAGTTAAAACTGTCAAGTGAGCTCCTGAGAGCTTACCCAATACTGCAATGAATTATTTTTAATTACATTAGGATGTCTTAAATGCAATTTAAAAGAAAAATCATAATCACAATTTGAATACAAATAATTGCGCAGACTTTGTGCACATGTATAGTAAAGTCATCAAACAACATGGCCCAGGCACGGGTAAATAGTTCAGGTGGGTTAACTAGGCTGTTTATCTATTTATTCAGTGGTCAGTAAATTATTAGTAAAGGGGTTGGAACAAAACGTATATTGAAATGCTCTTAATATGACGTATTAAAACAGAGGATTTATGATAAAGTTCATGTAGGAACAAAATTATTAAGATGAATAACGCAATTTATTACAATAAATATACATAACATAGAGTTAATACAGAACACAAGTAGAATTGGTAGATGGCATGAACTGGATAAACAAAAAACAGACTGTACGAGTGTAAAGTGGCAGCAAGGTAAAAATAGTTTATACACAATGAAAATGAGACATGTATCCCAGGGTCTGGCATGAATAAGGATTTCTATAGGAAAATTCAGTACCTTATTAAGCGAACCCACAGAGCATCTCATTTTCAGGAAAAATCATTAAAACTAAAAGTCTAACTGATACATGATATACCACTACGCATTTGTTTTTACACTAGTTTCTTTAAGCCAAAACACTCAAAATATCCAGCAATGAAGTAATTCTTGTAGAGTTCAGTTTTGTCCAGCAGGTTGATATTGTTGGCATTAAGTCAACACTGGGGAAACCATTAAAGTGTTTACTGTTTTAAACATCAGCTTTCACCACACACTACAGCACTCATTATTATTATTATCATCCTAGTCTACACTATAGAGTTAAATGATGGATACATTTTTCTTAGCTGTCATTATACTTGTTTTAGCAGTTTTTGAACTTGAATGAAGGAGCTAACAGCTCTGTTTTGCCTTGTGTATGTATGACTAGACTATCCGTGAGAGTTCAGCCCTGTCCCTGAGGAGCCTTTTAAAGAACAGGAAAGAGCTGAGCAATGTGGTGCCAGAGCTGCATGCTAGAGAGCCACAGTGTCTGCAACAAGTAAGGATAATATACAAAAAAAACAACAACATTACAGTTACTATTACTACAGACTTCAAAAGAGACTGAAGTATAACAGCAGAATTATGGCTCTCTTCACAAAGCTTGTTTCATCCATTCTGTCCACAGGTTTTCAGCTGTCCCGGTCATGATTATGGACACGCATGTGCTTAATTGTATTTTATCTGCATTGTGTACTTGATCTGTTTAGTACGTGACGTGTACAGGTCAACAACTATCCGTCTCATTTCTCTTAAAATCTCTTTGGCCTTCCCAGCATTGGTAGATGTTTCTAATATTTCTTTGTTACAGTGATTCACTTGTGTGTGAATAATTATGGACTTTACTGTAAGTTGCATTGGTGGTTTTAACCACAATCTTGTTTCATAGAATGATTTTGAAATAACTTCCTTAACTTGGGTATTGTGGGTACTCAATTGCATCAGAGTTTACATTAAGTTGTCTGTTGTATATCTTAACGGTCTTTGAAGTGTGCTAATAATGAAATCTAGCAGTAATCTTAAGTATGTCATCAGTCCTAAAGTGGCATTTGGACCAAATTGGTCAATTCCTTGGGGAATGCTCTTTGGTGTGGGATTGTATATATTGTAACTCTTGCTAGTTTATGTGAAATGCGTTCCGTGTGTGATGATTGCATACTTTGTGTTACATACAAGGTCTGTGTTGTCAGTATAGCATCACACACAGGAACAATATGTATAAAAAATATTTCAGTGGAAAAGATGGAGAGGAAATATGACCGATTTAATCTGATACTAAGCCAAAGTGTTATGGAGTTCTCAGTCCTGTGTCAATATTCGGTGTTAAAACTGTACAGACTTACTACTAATAATGATTTGTAAATTTACGTGGCTGTGTTCTGTCTTTTAGATACATTTCATATGCTTACCTAGTTATACAGGAGGGGAGGATTTCTCACTACAGGCAAGTGTTTATTTTCTCAAAGTTTGCATAGGTTTTAGACATTGGCTATGATGTTGACAACATTCTTTACCAACATTTTTGACACGTATGTCCTTTGTATTATTGTTACATAAAAACTGCAGTGGTGTCAAGGAAGGGTTGCTCTAACTTGCCAAATGATCGTCATAATAAATACCTTCATCTGATTGTAAATCATATAGGCTGTGACCTCTCTCTCTACTGAACTGTCGGAGTTGCTAAGATCCCTACATGTACATACTCTCAAAGATGAAGAAGTGCTGCTCATCAAAGATCCAAAGCGAACCTTGGACAGAAAAGATGGAATCTCTCAGGTACATTATCTATCAGACACAATGTTTAAAAAGTATGCATGGATGTGTGTGTTTGATGGTGGATTATTTAATTTCCTTGAAGTGTCTTCTGTGGTGTTTTGTGGTTTTCTAGGTGTGTGGTATGTTCTTTGGGTGACATTCGGGGTAATTTTGTAGGCAGGCAGACTTTTATATCAAGCCACTGATTGATTGCTGGCCTAACAAAAAAAATTGCACATGCTTTCTCAAACTTGTTTAGCCCACATACTGTGATGTTTTTACCAGCATTGTCTGATTTCCTAATTGCAGACTAGCTCATCCAGAGCCATGTGCATACTGAGACATGGCAGCCCTCAACAGATCAATGTTTGTACTTTGCTGGGTCTACTGAGCTGCTATACAGCAGGGATCAGATATGCCCTGGAGGTACAGTCTCTGCAGAGGGGCATATCGGAGTCATGCCAAGCTGAGGATGATGACACCAACCAGTCTGTCTCTTCTATAGAGGAAGATTTTGTCACAGCTTTTGAACATCTTGAAGAGGAGGAGACAGGTTACTTTTTACTTATCCATGTTACAGTACCAATATAAATGAACCACTGATCCACTACTAATATTAATGAATGCTTGGCACAAGAACCATCTCACATTCTGTATTAAGTATGCTCTACAAAAACTATGTTTATTTAACAGTTCTTTGAATTTAATAATTGTCATTATGACCTTTCTTATTTTGTAGTTGTATATAACAAAAGAAACCAGAGGGATGTGGCCTCCCAGACTCTCCCCTCCCATTTCAAAGATTTATCTGGGTCCCGTATCATCCTTAGTTCTTTCTCCAAGAAGTCTAAGAGTAGACTGAAGTCAACTTGTGATGTGTCAGAATCAGTACAGAAGTCACCAACAGCATGGTCTATGGGTGCAGAGAATGATGGGAACCTATCCACACCAAGTAACCTACCAAAAAGACATGTTACCTCTACATCATTCACTGAATCTGACGATTCAGACTGCTCTAGTCCAAGTCCCATTATTTTTTTGGACGAGGTTGGTTATCAGAAGAGTCTAAAGGCAAAGCTTGACATTCCAAAGATCCCTGTTCTTAAAGAGGGAGTAGAAGATTCTGACTCAGAAGTGTGTGAGTTTTTTGATAGTTTTGATCAATTCGATGATCTGGATCAGTGTTTTGATTCCTCAATGAAGGTGCCAGAAGAACAGGTCCTCGATGTCCAGAAAAAAAAGCTGTCTGACAGCTCGGGTAGTAAATATGAGTCAAAGGGTGGCTCAACAATAGCAATGAACCCTCACAAGTTTGACCACAGGACTCTACCAGCCAATATCAGGAAGCCCACTCCACTTAAACCGGGATCTCCGTATAGTATACACTCCGATGCTCCAGATTCTCCACGACCAGTGAGGACATCCTGTGAGGAGAGTGGGGGACTCTTCAGCCCAGTTCATTCGTCAGCATTTAGTCCTCTGGGAGAAGGAGGAGGCTTGGAGTGTTTTTGGAAACTAGATGGAGATGTTTCAGAATTGCGCAAACCCCAGGACCTTTGTTCACTATATAAAACTTATTCTGATTTTGCAAGCAGTCTCTCGAAAGAAATTCTTGGAACTGTTTGTGGGTTCTCTTCTCCTGTTGACATTAACATTAATAAGAACTTGAGCTGTGTGTGCCATAAAGAATTTACAAACACTAACGGACATCGGATGAAACTGTCCGATATTCAGGAGACTGTCACTATTGCCAAATCGCACTCGCAGTCTCTGAAGGATGGGATTCAGAAGTTTGCCACAGACTTGGTTGAAATGAGCATTGGCAGTGCCTTAAGAGATTTACAGAAAGGAGTGTCGTCCTGCACTACAACACTTTGCCATTTAGCTGCTAGGCTAACATCTTCAGTGTTTCATATGGCCTTTCAAGAGATAGGAATGCGCCATGCATATGTGTTAAAAGAGCGTGCCATAAACGGATTGGCTGGTTTCCTTGTTGGGGAAGCAGTCTCTGGAGCACTGAAAGAGTTTCTCTTTGTGAAAAAGCAGATTTTTAACAACACTGTCACCAGATTTGCAGCTGATCTTGCTGAGGAATTAGTATTTGAGGGAATTATGGAGGTATGCCAATTCTCATATCCTTCTACACCTCTTACCCCAAAGGACTGGTCTTTTGAGCAACAAGAGGAAGTGGTTTGTTCTTATGCTTCAGATCTTTCTGAGTCAGTTCTTCAAGAAGCCTTCATAGAACTGTCCAAAGCTGATGTGACTTTCACGACACAGGCAGCCATAAGTGTCTCACTGGACAATATCTGTTATGTCAGTGCTGAAGATGCATCTCAGACTACAAAAATCTGCAATGCCCAGTCAAGTTACCAGAATTCACAGTCCCTTGTCCAGGCTGGAAACCAGGAAGAAGAAGATGGCTGCACTGTGAAGAAAGCTTTGTACTGTGTTTCTGGAATGGCCAGTTGTGTTCCGGTCCCTGCAGCTGGCAAAGCTATATCCTACCTGCATAACCCTGAGGAAATGTGTCAGTATAAGTCCAGCATTAGTCACACTTGCCAGAGCAGCCCTAAAAGAAGCATTTGTTCCCAAGGAAGGGCAGTGACCTCAACTTCAAACACATCCACTGCAACATTTTCTGAGTCAGTGCTAGGTATTTCCAAAATCCGTAATGTCTGTGGTAATCTTGGGAATATATCTACAAGTGCTGCTGAGAAACCTCCAGTGGGAAAAAGTTTTGATACAGGTTCTGGTTCTATGGTTGAGACAATAGTGGGTGAAGCGTTTGACGTTGTGTCCACATGCAAAATGAAGAAAAAAGTGGACAGTTGTACTGATTTCTTAAGTAAAAATCTAGGGAGTCGGATGGCTACATGTACTGGTATAGCAAAATCCCAGGACGTGGCATGTCAAAGTTCACCACCTTATAATTTAAGCATATCACAGAAAATCTTGTCTTTAATTCCTAAAGGGGATTTGACTGAGTCATCATCATTTTACTCTCAACCTCACTTGCCTTCGAAGAACGTAGATAAAACATTTTGTCAATCTGGCTTAAGAAATACCCGTACGCTCGACAAAGTCTCGCCAGAAGTCCAGTCTGCCGTGATGAAGGATACTTTGGAAGTGCCTAGTTTTGAAGGGGGCATCCGTGGAGGCAGAAAAGTCGTCCCAGAAGAGGGGCTTAATGGCAGCACTGGAACAAAATCCAGTGGATGCCCTGGCACTCCTCCCTCAACTCCCCAACAACCATCAGACATCTCGAGTGAGAAAACGCTTAAACAGTTTTCAAAGAAGCTCAAGGGCAAGCTTGCAAAGGAATTCTCCCCTGCAACACCCCCACCCACCCCACATTATGAGCCCACTCCAGGACTCGAAGAGGGCTCAGATTCAGAGAAAGAGGAATTCATGCTGAGGCTCATGAGGTCCCTTTCTGAAGAAGCTGTCAACAATGAAGATGAAGATGATGAGCAGGAAGATGGTCTCCACTCTGTGACCCTTAACACAGAGCAAAGTCCCAGTGTGGGAAACAAAATGATTGAGAGAGGGGCTCTGCATTATGCTGAGCGTTTGGCATGCCATATTGTTTCCATGGCAACTGAGATGGACACTTTAAGCATTGGTGATGTAAGTAAGCCAGAGAGTGAAGAAGGCAATGAAGGCTTTGCTTTACACAGTGCACAAATCTCGGAACAGACCTTGAATTCCTTATGGACCTATGCTGGGGAAATTGCTGGGGAAGTCATCAGTGATGTAAAGAGGATGATGAGTTCCAGTAATTGCCATCACAAAACAGTCAAAAGAGGATCTTTTAAGTCAGATAAGCATCAGCATGGTGACTGGAAAGACTGTCATTTTGTCAGCAAATCTAACCAGTGGTTTGCTGATCTCATTCCACCAGTTTCCAGTACTCACAGTAACACTTCAAGTAGAATCTCTACCCAGGCTGAGTACCCAAGCTGTGAAAGTGTTACTGATGAGTACGCAGGATATGTTATCAAGGTACTTAAAAAAGATGGAGGAAGCCGGGAACTTATCCTGGATCAGTATGCCAGTCAGGTGGCTTATAAGTCTATCAAATCAGGCCTAGCTCATGCTGCACAGAAAATAAAGCAGAAGTCCCCTTTAAGGCTTGGCTTATCTCGACCATTACACCAGGAGGGCAGCCGTAACATTTGCAAGATCCCACCATCTGAGTCCTTACCTGCCGTTCTTACCCGAGGACAAGAAGGGTCCTCTAGCGAATCCATGCTGTGTGCTTGCCAAGATGTTGAAAACATTGGTAAAAAGGAATACATGGAACTTGTGAACTTTGCTGAGTCATTGGCCTACAATATTACATGTGATGTCACAAGAAAGCTAAGAATGTCCACCATCAGGCTTCCAAAATCGCTTACAGACTCATGTCTCTACAGGAAGTCAAATGTTGAAGACATGGCAGAAAATTTAACCAAAACTGCATTTTCATGTTCAGTGCTACCATACACCGGGAAAAACAGGCAATATCATAGCACCAGCAGCTTAGATGATGGAAATTACAGTAACGGTGTTATGCAAGTAATTGAGCATTATGCCAGGAAGATTGTTGATGACACTTTGGAAATGACTCTGGGGTCTACAGCTCTTCAGACAGCAGAAGAGAGGAGGTCTTTGGAACTCGGTTCTTTCACCGAGAAGCTGACCGATGCATACAAGACTTGCCAGTACTGTCAAGCAAGAGATTGCTTATTTTGCAAAAATTGTCACCTTAAGTACCATGGAATGCAGAGGAGAATGCAGCAAGACTCTGACACAATGGTTGGTCTTGAAATTCCCAAAATCCACATAGATTTGGAGAAGAGAACAGTTTTTGCTGAAGAGATGGTATCTGCCGCACTTGAGAAAGCTAAAAAGGAACATAGCAGCACCAGCTTAAATGCAGACAGTGGGATTGGTTATGATGGCGCAAGCTTTGCAGAAAGCCTTACCACAGAGATCATGACGTCTGCATTGTCCAACGTCTGCCAAACCATCAACCTCAGGTAAACAAAGAAGTTGATGACTAGTTTTGTAAAAAATGTTGTAATAACTTTAAGTTTGTACCTCTGAACAAATGTGGCTCAACAGTTACTCAAATATTGTGGGTTCCTTAGTCATTAACATTTCCTGTGTTTATGTAATACTGGACAGATTTAGGTAAGTGATTTGAATGAATTACAAATATTCACTTGCTTTGATGTAGTTAATTGGGATTTTATGCCATTATAATTTGGTTGAATTGAACCCTAATTGTATATATTTCAATTAGTTGGTAAATAATTCAGTAAAATTACACTATGATGGTAAGTGTAGTGTGTAGTTAGGTGGAAATTCCATCCATCAATCTGAAAGTGAGCTCCGCATATGAGGAAGAGTATCAATACTCTTTTTAGCAAAGCAACCGAAACTCTGACTTCAAACATCTCATCAGTCATAGTTTACATAGTTAAATTTTTTTTTAATGAAGATCTACTATTTATGTTCCAGTGGCCCTGGGAGTGAGAGTGTCAACGTGACCGAATCAACGATAAGTCAGCAGCTGAATCTAAGCGTGGGAGATGACAGTCTTGGCAGCTGGTCTAACTTGAGCTTTGAAGAAGACCATCCCGATGAAAGTAGTAGCTTCCATCACCTAAGTGACAGGTAATTTTTAGGTCCAGTAGATTGAAGAAGTATACTTTGATTACTAACTCCTCACCAGCTTTTCATTTTTCAAATCTAAACACATTTTTCCTCACTTGATCACTGTTCAGGAATTGCCAGAGAATTTAATGCATAAATGTAATGGTTTGAGATGTTGGAAGAGTGGCGCTTAATTTAGTTGTCAAAAAGAATCCATCAAGTAATTGTAAATGACCAGCAAACTGCTTTTATTGCCCACATTTTAATGCTGGCTGTGGCATTTTGTTGATGTTGTGTTTCTGGCTCTTCTATATCTTGCACATTAACTTGAGGCCTTTATACAGCTTAGGTTTCCCCAAAACAATGATTCATCTTTGCCATGGAGTAATATTTTTCCCCTTTTTAAAAAAAATAAAATAATATATATATATATATATATATATATATATATATATATATATATATATATATATATATATATATATATATATAGATATAGATATAGATATTATATTTATTTATTTATTTATTTAATAGATACTACACTCGCTCATGGGAAATTAGTTTATTCCACACAAACAGCAAAACCAAATGCTCTGTAGATCATCTAGAGTCATGGAAATGGGTATTTTTGGAGTTATGTTGTTTCCTTTTTCAATTAGGAATTTAAATGACCTCTTCCTCTAGGCAGAGAAAATAATTATTTCAATTATTTGAAAATAATTCTTGGCACAAACGTTTATCTAAGGAGGAAGAAGTCATAAGCAAGTAGTTGTTTTGGATAATGAACAACATCTGTAGGTATTTAAAATATTTTTGAAAGGTCTGGTTTTAAGCAGTTTATTTTTTCTCTTGAGGCACTGTTTTTCCAAGATGCTAATTCTGCATTGTAGATCAAGCTCTACTCAAGCTCTACTCCAGAAATGTACTTTTTAAAAGTGAACTGGTGGTGTAAAATAATGGCCTTTGTTCAGAAGGATTTGTTCTAACTGTGTGTGGCTGGAAATGAATTTGATCGGTAGCCTGTTAAAAATCTTGAAGATCTCTTCGAGGTGGGTGTGTAAGATCCACAGTGACCTGGCAATGACCTGGTAGTGTATGTGCTTGCCCAGTGTTGAGTGCTCCTCTTTTCTTCTACAGCAGTAATGGGAACAGCAGTAGCTGGAGCAGTCTGGGGTTAGAGGGCGAGGTTTATGAAGAGCATTTGTCCTTCTCCCCATCAGACAGGTTGGTCCAGAGCAGGAAACTGAGTATAGTCAGCGTGGGCTTTCTCAAATGTCTGCATGATGTAAGAGCTTTGATCACCAAGTGTTGAAAATGTGTCTGTGTGACTGTAGCATCCTTTGCCTTTTAGAGACAAACCCAGGAACACAACAGCTCTTTGTTGGTCTCCGTACTATGGTTTTAACCAGTGGAATTAGTAAATTAAATTACGTGTGTGTGTATGTGTGAGTGGGTGTAGGAAGGGTTGGGGAGCTAATTCCTTCTGTCAGTTCTTTGTGAAATCTCGACTCTGAAAAAAGAGCAATCTGTCTTTGCTGTCTGTTGCATGGCTGTGTGATGGGAGACTGTTCTGTCCCCTGCTTCTCATAAGGATCCTGTTCCACTGGGAAAATGACTCCGAGATGTTCAAATGGCAATAGAGATCACTGCCAGTACTTCATTTCACTGAACAGGAACATTTTATCTGAATGTAGCACAGTGTGACTCTTTAATGAGATGAAGTACAATTGAATCTGTTGCCTTTGGGCTGATTCATTTGTGTGGCAGCTGGGAAAACCCTTCTCAGAGTGAATTTATTTATTTATTTTTTAAAATCTTCTGCTGTATAGAATTCTGAAAACACATGAACAAAGGCTCAGAAGTCTCACTCATCAAGCCGTTATTTCCATGTTTAGAAATAATATCCTTTATTTTATTGTAAAACTGAAAAAGCTTAAGTAGAGTATAAATAAATTTATTTATATATATATATATATATATATATAATATATAATATATAATATATATACAACATACACACACATTATAATGTGTGTGTGTGTATATATACAACGTATGTGTGTGTGTGTGTGTATATATATAATGTGTGTATGTATGAGCGAGAGAGAGAGTAGCAAAAAAAGAAATGTCCCTTTTTCAGGAGACTGTATTTTAAAGATAATTTTGTAAAATCCAAATAAGCTTTACGGATCTTTATTGGAAAGTGTTTAAACAATGTTTTTCATGCTTGTTCAATGAACCATAAACAATTATTCAGGGACATGCAGAGAGTTCCTCAGGGGCAGGGAATCAAATGTAAAAATGTCCAAAGAGTTAATTTTACTACTTTAACTACTTTATCACCCTGGTAGACATTGTAAACACACACTGTATGTGGCCACAATAATGAATGTCACTACTAATATAACCTAATGGTATTTTATTTTTCCCTTTATAGAAATAGAAGTAGAAAAAGTTTTTTCAAATTTTGTATTGCTTTCTTTTTCATCAATCTGTGTATCTGCTGCTTCCTTTTTATCATCTTGTCCCATGTCAGATTCCACCTCTTCTATCTCTCCCTCCATGCCACGTCAACATGCATCTCTGCCTGTTCTCTTACATCTCCCTCTTTTTCTCCATGTTCCTCCTATTCTTTTTCTCCCTCCTCTATAGCATGCATCGCTGGCTTGTCTTTTTTGCCTTCTGAATTTCATGTTAAAAAGATAAATTGAGATTTTAATGATCATGATGATGATGAATTGTATCACAATTGTCTCATACCACTTAGGGTAATCGGTGTATGGCCGAACAGAACACCGGCTATCGCAGCAAGCCTAACTCTGTAAACATATGATGCCTTTTTTGCAACTATCTGTCTCATATCAGCTCACCTTTTTTCACCCATGTTGACAAGGAAGCTGTCCCTATCGCTGCCTGCTTCAGTTTTTCTTTCATTTTCTGCCGCCTCTGTCTTTTTGGGATCGTATATTTTACTGACTATATAACACACATAATTTAACAAGGTTACTTGCATGTCTTGAAATGTAACAAACTTGAGTAGCTAGTACTTACAACACATTCCCTCTCGATCAGTTTGAAAACTATAAGCATATAAGCTGCGATAAGCATATAAAATTCTGCTAACATCACAAAAAGGTTAGCAGAAGAGCTAGTGGTTTCAGCATACATGTCTGCATGTTGAAGCGAGACACATCGCGATTGCGTCATTACAATGAAACTATCTGACGGCAATCTCGAGTTAGACAAATAAATCGGAAAATTCTTAGATTTTCTTGTGATTAATTTGCTACTGTTTTGTGCATGCTCTCATGTTAATTTGAATTCAAATACTTTTTACATGATATAACTGTTTATTAATTACTGTTGAGAGAGGCACTTTTAAATAATTTAGAAAAAGCGCAGGTGCTCAAGCCCCCCAGAGCCCCACCTTCTGCACGTCCCTGCAATTATTGCACATGCACCTGTGGAACAGTCTTTAAGACACGAACAGTTTACAGGCACTAGGCAATTAAGGTCACAGTTACAATAACTTAGGACACTAAAGAGACCTTTCTACTGAATCTGAAAAACACCAGAAGAAAGATGTCTAGGGTTCCTGCTCAGCTGCGTGAACATGCCATAGGCCTGCTGCAGGGAGGCATGAGGACTGCAGATGTGTCCAGAGCAATAACCTGCAATGTCTGTAATGTAAGACGCCTAAGACAGTGCTACGGGGAGACAGGAAGGACAGCTGATCGTCCTTGCAGTGGAAAATTACATGTAACCATGTGACCCCTCAGACATGATGGAGAACTTGTAAATGCCTTGGTGGAAGAGTGGAGGAACATCTCACAGCAAGAACTGACCAATCTGGTGCAGTCCATGAGGATGAGATGCTCTGTAGTACTTAAAGCAGCTGGAGGACACCACATACTGACTGTTACTTTTAATATCGACCCCCCCCTTTGTTCAGGGACTCATTATTCCATTTCTGTTCATCAAATGTCTGTGAAACTTGTTCAGTTTATGTCTCAGTTTTTGAATGTTTTTGTGTTAATACACATATTTACACATGTTAAGAAATTTGCTGGAAATAAAAGCAGTTGAATGTGAGAGGACATTTCTTTTTTTGCTATGTATGTATGTATGTATGTATGTATGTATGTATGTATGTATGTATGTATATCTTGCAGAGTCTGCAAAAAAAAAGTGTTGTTAGAAGAAAAATTAATAACAATTTTAATGATCCCACTTAAAAAAAAAAACAAAAAAAATTAACATTTCGCAGGTTCGCAAGAGTCGCATTACTCTCTTGTATCAGTGTTGAAATCATCACCGATTACTTATGAAGTGCCATTTTTATTAGCAAACATTACAACTTTCTACTGCTATCTTTACAGCGTAAGTGACGGTGTGTATGCAATCATACCAGCCATCAATAATCTGCTCACTGGTTAAGACTTTGTACTTCTGATTAGGCTTATGTCCATTTTGCTCTGGCATACAATCAAAAACTTGCATGAAATCTAAGCATACCATTTAGTATGCGTGGAAAGCATGCAAGTAAAATAAAATCTTAATAATCCGAGTTGTTAAACTGGCTTCTTATTTACCTTATGTAATTTGTGAAGAAATCCTAGGCAAGGTTGGAAACTAAATAAAAGCGTTTCTACATTGTTTTAGTTAAACATATTAGATTTCTTTTTTTTTATTATTGGTGTCAAAGTTATGGACAGAAAAATTTTAATTTTGATTAAAACCCAGTTTGATCTGGTCTGTTTGCCAGAATTCCGCCACAGCGACATCTGACATGTTTTCCCAGTCTGCTTCACATGTGGTCACTGATGGATTACTGAGTGTCACTAAGTCACATACACATTTCAATAAAAAATATTTAAGAAATTGGGTAAAATTAGTGTCTAGCAACTTAAAATAATGCTGAACTCCAAAGTACTGAAGCTTCCGCTTCAGTTGTATTAAATTAAATATCAGAGGTAAATAGTGGAACAGATCAGTATGAAAACTAGGTTTGCTGAAAACTGTGATCCCTCTTTCTATCTTTCTGTTCTGAATGACCCTCTTGCATGTTTTTTCCCAGCTTTGCTTTTTCATTGATGCTATCTTTTTTGATCTGTTTGCTCACACTAGTGATGTTTCTCATCCTGTAGTGACTACACAGAGGAAAAGGAAACTGAGGCCAAGACCTTCATGGGTGGTAATGGATCATTTCTTGTTCTCATCATAAAACTTTTTTTTTTGATAAAGGTAAATAGTGAAATACCATATTTGTACTTGCAGCCGGGCTTGACCTCGTCATTTTTCAGAACGGTCATACTTGGCAGTAGGAGTGTTCCACTACTTTGTCCAAACTGCACTGCTGTTGTTTCATATCCCTGTCTCCTGTAACTGTCCAAGCGCTGTGGGTCTGCAGATGATTTCAGACTGAGCCGTCTGGCCCCATTTGCCGAAAGACTGTGGGAAACGGATTTATGCTATGGGCTTGCTGAAATAGGGGTTATCTGCTGTGATCATGCCAATGGCAGTTGGGGTGTATGTATGCTTTTAACAGGCCTTTGTGTGTTTGTTCTGGCAGGGGCGGTGCGAGTGGAGAGGGGCCGCACGGAAGGGGACAGGGCTCTGCTGGTGGTCAGTACAGATGTGTGGGGGCAGGGCCCAGATCCCCAACTGAGAACTGTGCTGCAATGGATGGCAGCCTCAATCACCGAGCTGCCAGTCATGCAGCTCAGCCAACAGTCTGAAAGAGAGGTGCAGCAGGTTAGATTTTCCAAAGATATTTGATATTTATAATATACATTATATGGCCAAAAGTTTGTTAATAGCTGATCATCACACCCATATGTGGGCCTTCCCCAAACTGTTAGAAACCACAAAGTTAGAAGCGCACAATAATCTAGAATGTCTTTGTGCTGTAGCATTCCACTTTCCCTTCAGTGGAACATGTTCCAGCATGTCAGTATCAAGTTTGGAGTGGAAGACTTCAGTATCCTCCACATAGCCCTGACCTCAACCCCACTGAACACCTTTAGGATGAGTTGGAATGCAGACTACGCCCCAGACCTCCTCACCTAACATCAGTGCCTGACCTCACTAATGCTTGTGGGTGAATGTGAACAACCCCACAGCCATGTTCCAAAATCTAGTGAAAGCATTCCCAGAACAGTGGAGGTTATTATTACAGCACACGGGACTAAATCTGAAATGGGATGTTCGAAAAAGTACATAAGGGTGTGATGGTCAGGTGCAAAAACCTTTTACCCATATAGTGTGTGTTTGCTAATTTTTGGTACTTTCAAATATACCTGGCTTTAATTTCTGTTGTAGGTACAATTGGAAAAAGTTGTTGATTTTCAAAGACACATTATTATGCCATTTATACATTTTATTTTGTCTATCTATTTCAACTATGCTGTTCTTATTGTATGTTGTCTTTCTGTAAGGTGTCCTTGAGTGTTATGAAAGGTGCTAGAGATGTAACGGTATGAATATTTCATATCTCGATTATCGTGAACAAAACTATCACGGTTCTAAGTATTATCATGGTATTGTTAAAATGTGCTGAAAATGTACAACTAACGCTAAGTACTGTTATACACACTGGAATCATTTAAACAGGTTTTATATTTGATTATAAACTGATGGATGTTTGTCACAAGGCTTGCTGCAATAGTTCAGTTAGAGAACATGGCGGGAGGCAGTGACGGCGCTCGGGAGATTTTCCAACCTTCCAAGAGGAGCAAATCCAAAGTGTGGTCATATTTTGGATTTTATAAAAATGCTGAGAGAAACTTAATAGAAGATGGCAACCCTGTCTTCAGAGCTTGCCAGAAGAAAGTTGCTGCAAAAGAGGGCTTTGGCGCTTCGTTTGTGCTTTTTCCTCCTTTCCCCCTCGCTTTTAAATCACTTATGAATGCCCGTGCGGCCGTGCATATTTCACTTTCACTTTCGAAATAGCAGCAATTTGGGGACAGCAATTGCGTAAATTGTGGGTTTGTTATTATTCTTAATGAAAAACACAACAATAACAAAACAGTACAATGACAAACTCGCTTATGTCAAACCAAATCTTCCACTGTCGTCTTGTCAGTCAGCTCGCCTCACTCTTCCTGTCACTCGGCTCACCTCACTCTTCCCGTCACTCGGCTCGCCTCACTCTTCCCGTCACTCGGCTCACCTCACTCTCGTCACGTGATAAATGAAATCTGATTCCTTCTGATCTGTGCTGCGACTCTGACTCATTCGGCTCTTGCTGAATTGAGCAGACGCGTCCGTTTTCACGCTTAAAAAAATCGATGTTGCGTGCTGCGCCTGCTTCATACTCATGCTGGGTGTGTGTGGACAGCATTTACCGCTACTTTAACAAATCACAATAATCGTGCACGGTTTTAATGATCGTTAAACTTGACACGGTTAATAATAACCGTCGGGGAATTTTATCGTGGTTTATCGTGAAACCAGTAACCATTTCATCCCTAAGAGGCACCAACAAATAAAATTGATTTATTATTATTATTATTAACTAAACTTATATACAACAACAAGAAATGTAAATATTTATGGTCAACTAAACTTTCCCCATTTTAACTAAAACTATTGGGAATCTACACTGCAAATGTAATAAACAAAATGTTTTAGTAATATAATTATTGTACTATACATTTAACGCAACCAACCTAAAATGGATTGTTTTTGATAAATTGTATAACTACTCTTATACCACTGTAAGTTGACAACAGAAACAATTTGCATCAATTAAAGAGCTCTCTTGAAGTTTATAAGACTAAAATGCAGCTTGTTATATTACCAGGAAAGTTCAAAGTCATCTGTTCTGAAGTCTTTCCTGTGTCTGAAAGTTCTAGCTATACCTCTGTCTGATATAAAGCCCTGACACATTGGCAAACTGCAATCTTGCAAAGGGGTTTTTTTTCTCTTGCACACCTTCTATTCAGGTCAAATTTGTGCTGATTCTGATTGTAGAAGCATGCACTTTGACACCATCAGTTGCAAGACTTACTAACAGATCCTGTGATGAAATTTTGGGGTTCTTGGAGACTTCTTTTTGCATTAGACGGTCTTCAGTGTTTCTCCTTAACTTGTAAAAGTTCATAAATACTGCAGCCCATCTGATTTCTGACACTGAAGCCTCAGGTTCATACAAATATGGGAATGTTCTTTCAGACACATACTAACTATGGCTGCTGTGTTTATATTTGTAGTTTCTGCATGTAGTTCAGAGGCTGAGAGAGAGAGACTGGAGAGTTGGCGAGCTCCTTCAGGCTCTGCTTAGATACTATGAGGAGTGTCCAACCGAGGAGCAACCATGTGCTGAGGATACAAGACATGAACGCAGGTCCCTTTTCCACTGGCTTCTTGAACACCCATAGACCATTACCACCCACTGCTCACACTAGTGACTGGCACGCCTGTAGTAAGCGCTAACGGCAGTGTATTGAGGTGAAAGTTTCCATCACTTTCACATTTATGTGCAATGTAGCTGCCAATTTAAAAGTCTAGCCCATGGGATGTATCTGGTGCGCGTGTGTCTGAGTGCATTGCATGCCGTGACTGAAGGTATTTTTGTTCTCCACCTTTGGTTGTCAATTTTTTTTTTGTTTGTTTAATTTCATATTGGAGTGCATATCACACACTTAGTATGTTATCATTTGCACTTTTCTCAGTGTTTTTGCTTTCACGCCCTAAGCTAGTGTTACAGCAACAAACAGAGAGGTCAGTGACTGCATTGCTTTGTCAAAGGGAATCCCTAGAGTAGAGATCACCTCTCCTTATGGGAATATACATGATAAAGGGACCAGCCACCCAAACCACTACACATCCCTTATCCATGTTCCTGGTCACTGCAGAATTTTGAAACTTGAAATACAAACGAATGAAAAAATAGGTCAATTGTTCCGTTATAACAGGTGCACATGCAGCTGTCCAAGTTATCAAAATAAGATTTCATGGTAAATATTTTGACACTTTAAAATCAGCTACTATTGAAGGACTCCATCTAAATATATTTTGATCATATTCCCCTCAGTGTGAAAAATACCCTTACTTTCCTTTTTCAGTGTCCTCTTTATTAAAAGGCCCTTATGGATAAGTATTTATGACACTGCAGTGTGTATGTGTGTGTGTGTGTGTGTATGTATGTATGTATGTATATATGTATGTATATATATATATATATATATATATATATATATATATATATATATATATATATATATATATATATATATTAATATTAATATATATATATTAATATTAATATTAATATATATAATATATCTCAAATATATTTTTTGTATGACTAAAATCGGTCAGATGGTGTTAACATTTGAGTGTACTTGACATAGTAAACTGTATAAAATACACTGTTGCCAAAAAAAAGGAACACAAATTAATATTTTTTTAAGACTACATTTAAGTTAAGTAAATGACATAACATTTTAAATAGTTAGTAAATGACAAGCTGCTGTACTGGCAAAGAAGCTCTAGAAACTAGGGCAGTTTTGCCAATTTTCTAAATTAAACTCCTAACCAGTGATTTGTGTTAACAGTTTTCTATAGTTACTGTAATAGTGAGACACTATGTACAGATATTAGGGTTCGAACCAATATTAGGGTTGTAAAACTGTTGCGTGCCCCCCCCCCCCCCCCCCCCCCCAACAAGGATTAACTGTACAAAATTACCACATTTTTATTTCTGGATTGTCAGAGGTAGTGGATGATTGTATCCTAGAAAGACAGAAATTTGTCAGTTAATTTTGTGTAATGGTAATTCGTTTTTTCCCTACCTAGACTTGGATATAGATGTCTCTTTGAGTTCTGTTCATAACATTTTGTGGTTGCTTAGATTCCTCAGAACACCACTCTAATTTCAACCACGAATGAACCACAGCTGCCAGTGCCTGCATAACTCGGTCACTAATCACACACTCCTTACGTCTCCTGGAGATGTTTTACACTCCAGCAGGAACTCAACCACCGCATTCTTTCCCACACTATCCCATTCCCCTCACTGGCTGCACTTTACTGTGCACTCCCCATGAAGGTAGCACTTTATCCTAGAATGGCCATGTAGGTACTTCCCAACTTATTTCAGTATCTCAAAACAGTATATTCCCCATGCCAGGCCTAATCCAAACTTAAAACCACCAAACGTTTGTGTAGTTGTTTATTGATCAAATAAGCCTGCCCTGGGGTTAAGTATAAGGATTCTTTCATATCTATTAGTCCATCTGCTAAGTCGTAGACAGGGCGAAATAACTGATACTTTTGGTTTGTTTGCTACCTGGTTTGGTTTATCTTCACATTGCACATAATTAAACAATGAAAAAGCAAAAAAAAAAAAAAATCTTGGCAGAAGGCTGAAAACGTACTCGTAAAACTCATTCATTCATTGGTCAGAAAAACGTCAATGGAAAAAACGCAAAAAAAAGCTTTAAGTATTTTCGAATTCACAAAAATCACCCGGTGCTCAGTAAATTACTAGATAATTATATAAATAACTAGTTTAAAGCATTTTGTGCATCACATCTGACAAGTATTTCTACTTTATTTGCGTAGCATTTCTACGGCACTACAGCAATGTTTGGTTCACGTCCTGCAGTGGACTGATTCAAGGTTGAATTGCTTTTGAATCGCAAGAGTTCGCTTGGAACCAGACCTTGTTCAGAAGGCCGCAATCCGGTTGTTTTGGTCTGCACCCAAATGTGATTGCCTTGTTCTCACCTGCACAAACGAACCACACCAAGGGGGAAGACACAACAGGGTTCGATTTAAATGGGCTAAACGCTGCGTATGTGAAAGCACCTTTAGAGGCTTCTTGTTACCAGTCGTTCAGTATAAACTGTCTTATTGCCATATGTGCTAAATCATTTAATGTATTATTCACAAAAATGATGCAGTTCAAATTGCAGTCTGGTTTCAAGAGATGTGTATGTTGGAGTAGGCAGTATGGATGGGCAGATCTGGGTAGTAGAACGTATCGTTTCACATGAACACTAATGCATGCTGTTCTATCCTTTCATGCTTACCTGTATTAATATTAAAGTGGTGTGGATGTTCAGTTTGTGGCATCATATCACTGATTAGTTCTCATGAGCATGGTCAAGTCATACAGCACTGTGGCTGCTCGTGCTATCTGTATGTGAATCGCTACAGTGAAAGTTTTTTCTCTTTATGGTGCCATGACTCAAATTCTGAAAGAAAAGCAGAGGAGGCTATTTTGTTTACATGATTATGAATTGCCAACAAAAAAAACATTGGAGGTGGATATAGTAGGCATTATCTAAATCTAAATGCGGAATGAAATAAATAAATAAATATATATATATATATATATATATATATATATATATATATATATATATATATATATATATATATATATATATATATAATATAATTTTTTTTTTTTTTTTTAACCTGACCACCCTAAAAAACCTCAAATAATTTATTAATTCAGTTGAAGGTGTACAGTAATCGCAGAAATACACGTATGCCTCTTTTACAGTGGGATTGTGTGTGTGCTTTTGCTGTAATTATAAACAGCCCTAAATGTGCTGGCTTTTGTGTTCTGACTTTATTTTATTTACATTCCTATATTTCATGTATGACCTATTGCTACTTGTGTTATTTAAAGCTGTGTGTACTGCAGATTTGACATTATAGTTTAAAGGTAAATATTTTGTTACTTGTGCAGTGTCATGCTCATCTCCGTGAAGTAGACAGACAATATTACACTGACTTCTCTATTTTTCCTGCTTATTTGTATGATCTTGAAAAGTCAAATATTTAATAATTTATGTCAGTATAACTTATAATTGTGATTACACTAGTGAAGTTGCTGAATAGTTTACATATTAAAAGCCTAAAATAAGAGCACTACACCTGTTTAAAGCTGTGGCTAAGAATAAAGCTTTTTCATGTGAAGCTGTCAAGTTTTCTGGTTTTATTCAATGCAAACTTACCATTGAATGTGGAGTAACAATACAATACGTACACCCTCTTCCTAGAGGGAAGTGAAATATAGGACAGGAAGGGTTTGTGCTCTTAAATACTTGTGTTAGGAACCTGAGAAGTCTGGCTGCATACAAATGTGATAAATACATTCAAATTATATTAATCATGTTCTAACAATTGAGGCAACTTGTGGTTTCATGCCTTGCAACTCAGCACCCATCTGGTGCAAAGCCCTTTTTCTGTGATACACATCCAGAGCTGAATCTGCAACCTTCTGACAGCTACTCATTAAGTTGTATGTTTGCCCTGTGAAATATGTGATGATACCGTATAATCCTTGCTCTGATTTTGCTGCTATGTACAGTTCCTGTCAACATCCTGCTCAAAGAGCTGCTCGAGTCTGGAGGCGAAACAGGGAGACATGAATAGAAAGAGATAATTTGCCAGCTTTAGCAGTGACACAAAGACTGAAGAATGCAAAAGGGTGGCAAGTCTCACAAAAGGGCACTTCTAGCACAGCTCATTAAACAACGCTTATTACTGTGTTGATGATAAAGCTCTCGGAGATCTCATTCATGTTGCCCAGCCCCTCTGGGCTGTTAAACAAGGTAACACTCAGCTGTTTGTACATTGACTTCATGAGACTGACTCCCCATGTTGGTGTGACAGCAGACAGGCTCAGTCTAGGGCTGGAATCCCCCCCTCCAACCCCAGGACTGCCATGATTCAGGCAAGACCATGATATCATATGCTCATTAACGCCAACAAAACGTCAGTGTTGCTGGGAGAATCCACTACCCTAAACACAGAAACTTGAATCAGGGCCTTGGTATTCATGACCTACAGCATGGAGAGTGTTTTATGTGAAGAAGGATCTCCACCTACATCGTTTACACTGGATTTGCCTAATCCGACGGACTATTTATTTAACATTTTGTCGTAAGCCATGTTCAATGAGAAGCCAAACAACAGGTTTACAGAGTTTGAAAAAATCATTGGGTGAGTATGTTTGCTTCTTTGCACAAATTAATGGGCATGTTTGTATTAAGTATTCCTGAGAGAGATTCATAAATGTCTCTAATGTGCAGAAACACAAAATTTTCCTCTCGTACTTAGCACTTCATTTAAGCATAAATAAGAAACTGACACAGAAAATCATTTTCTTAATGTTTTTCACATCCCACAGAACTGAGTCCAGTTTTTTTTTCTTGTTTTTTTTCCCCTTCCTTACAGTAAAATAGCATGCATAATGGAGAGTTGATGTCTCTAACACCGACCACTAACCATCCAATTTGCTTCAATCTATTAGACTGTGAACTCGCTGACTTTGGCTGTTGTACCACAAGCGTCATCAAACACCTTATTCAACAGTCTGGCGGGGCACTCGTTAGCTGACGTGATTAGAGCAGTGGTGCCCATCACTGCTAAGTGAATGAGCTGTTCACTTCCATTGCACCGCAGATCATTGTTCTACCTCAGCACATGGAGTATTGAGTGGCTGTATCCAGGATATCTTAGACAACATGACGGCGCACATGGCAGTTATCCTTGTTGTGTTTGTGGGCTGGGTGCACGGCTTGGGCTCTCCCACAGCCCTGAGCCAGATCAGCCTGGCCCTGTTTATCATGGAAAAGTCCCACTGTGGGAGAGCTCAAGCTTACAGACATCTGTAAGATCCTTCACTTATTCATGTAGTTGAGTCATTTCATGATATCAGTATTTATTAGTGGGGGGAAAAAAACATGAAGACCTTACAGACATTCGACAACATCTCAGTAACCGAGGTCAATATTTCCCCTTCTGAAAATGTTTTGACTAATGTGACTGAAAACAGGCAAAGAGGCTGCGTGATGAGAGACGCTGGCCGTGTTTTTCATGACACACAGACAGAATTGTTCTGACCACAATCCAATTATTGACAATAAGGTCACACCTAATTTTTCACAAGTTTATTGCCTTAGCCTCTTTGATATATTTGCATCTTATGTTGTGATGATTTCATCTCATGAGCTCATATGTTTCGTGTCATGACGATAGCACAAACACTCCTTCATCTCCTTCCATGACATCAATCCTCCCTCTAACTCGTCCAGTTTTAATCCCCAAGTACAAGCACCTCCTTATTTACATGGAGACATTGAGAGCAGGAAATTGCGATTAGATTTGGGGATTTGTCGATGAATCACAAGGTTTCCCCCTGCCTGCCTGTTGGGATTGTAACTCAGTCGAATTATTACTGTTTGTGGTTACCAGAAGCGGGAGAAATGATCACCTTAACTGGAACTGGAGCCAGGAACAGCGTGCTTAGTGGGGCAGAACATTTCTCTTTGGGAACTGGAAAACTCTAGCCTGTGCAGTTCACTCAGAGGTCTGGTGGGAGATTGAAGGCTGGAGCCAGAATGAACAGAACAGCAGTATGGCTTATTTAATTAAGTCTTAACGGACGGAAAGACAAGCAGGATGCTGTCTGCGGATAGCAGAGGAAGAACTGTTAAAGTAGTGACATATTGCATGTTTAGTCCTTGTGGATAGACAGCAAGCCATCAAGAAGTGTTGTGGATATGGCTTCGCACACACCATGAGGGCCAGTTACAGTTTATGTACGGATAATTAGAGACTATAAACTTTTAAACCAATATTTCAGCTCCTACTATGCATTGTTCATCTGAAGCTCACATGACTGTAATGATACAGCAAGCATAGTCTGTATTCTATCGTTGTTTAAAGTGGAAGGAAATCAGTAAAAAGAAAGAAGGAAAAAAAAGCTGTATTGTTAGAACAATTGCAATGCCGCAGTTACTTTCATTAAAATTCCACTTTCAATAAACGATCAGTTTTCACTCAGTGGTTCAGTGAAAAGCATTGATGTGATCATTTACACATTCCTGAGAGCAGATTAAAAGGCTTTCTGCAGGTTCTAGTTATGGCAGCCAAGTATTTATTTGATCTGCCTACTTCAGGCCATAAACAAATGGATCAGATATCAAAATAAAAAGGTTGGGCAGGGGACTGTTTGTGCCTTTTTCAGCTTGTTGACAGTCAAAGTGGGCTGGTGCTTAGCATGCTGACACACGTTTGGGCATTTGTTAAGAATTCCTATCAGGAAGACAGGTTTGAGAAATTTCTGCGGCAGCTCATCCATCATCACGCAAATGATTAATGTCCGCTGTAATAATTTCTTTTTCGGTCAGCTCTGTTATCCTCGTTCTACACTTATCCTGATCCTTGAACATGTGTGGTCAAAACCTAGTTCATAAATGATCTCTTAAAATTTGGGCTTAGACTAAAACCACAGACTCCCCTTTGTGTGTCGCATGAGCAACATCTAAGCAGATGGGGTTCTCTGTAAACACACTTGTTGCTATGCGAGTTGCTATGTAATAAGTTCACAAAGGTCTAAAGTACAAAGACCAGCACAAAGAGCAGAGTAGTGCTTCACACACACACCCATACGTGTTCTCCTCAAGCCCTCTCGTGTTTTGGTGTGTAACTGAGAGGGCGGTAGGAGGAGGAACGATGGAGAAGCTCTTTTCCTGCTCTGGGATGGAAGCACCACACAGGATGTGGGAGAGAAGGGAAAGACAACAGAGCGCTCTTTTATGTCCCTGTCTTGCTTTCTAAACTGTAACAGTATTCCATTTGACGTTCATTACCAGTTGTTAACTGGTTATAACCAGGATTGTTAGCTATAACCACAAGTGTTATTGCGCATGGGAGAGTGAAATCTAGAACTTTACAAGTCTGAAAGACAAATCTCTTTGGGCACTATTACAACAGTCCCATTCCCTTGCTGAGGTTGAGTTGAAGCCAGGGGTGTTAATAATTCATGGTTTACTTCCTGTGCATCATGAGGTGCTGAAATATCATGAAACTTATGCAAAAAACGTGGTTGGCTTGAAATACAACCGGGCAGCCACATGGAGTCTAGAGGCAGAAAAAAACACTCTCATGGTGACTCTACAGTCTGTGAAACATGCCGAGGGTTCTGGCACTTGCGCTCTCTCATCCTGTGCGTACAGTACTGTGCTCACATGAGAGCTAATAATACCCTCCCGTGGCCGGCTCAGCACACAGAAAAGTGCCTGCCAGTGGTTTCAGCTGCTTTGCTCTTGACACTGTATGGTTTTGGCTGCTGTTCATATTCTGATGGAGCATTGGGTTCAGCTTGTTCAACTACCTCCTGGCTTGGGCAAGAACAGCGCACATGGCAAAACAAAAGGGTATAAATACCACCCAAACCTTCCTGCCGCAGCCCTAGCGCCTGCACTCTGCGGAAAATCGTTGAAGGCACGAGAAAGCCACTGCAAAAAAAAAGGGTTCTCACGGTATATTAATGACTCCAGAGTGGATGTGGAGCATTGTGGGATAACAGCACCACAGCGCCTGGCTGGCCAGCTGAGTTCAAAAGGTCAGCGAGTGTGCAGGTCTCGAGTGAAGACTTCATCCTGAGTTGGCTCAGTTCTGTAAAAGAATGCAGGTTAATGACAGTCAACAGGGCTCTGCTTTGCCAAAATGCAATTACACATGTAGCCTAATATGACAGTAAGTAACCAGAGTGAGATTTGTGGTTCTCGAAAAAACTAATTTAATGGCTGCGTACTAAATGATTTCAGAGGGGTGAGGTTGCAAGATTTAAATTGAAGACCAGGTTTCACCCATGAACTCTTTACACCTAGTGATTATGCAAACATGCTTTTACTCCAACTCTGTTGTCATTAGAGAAACTTTAAAAAAAAAAAAAAAAAAAAAAAACTTAATCGTAATCTACTTGAGCTACTTCTTGGAGCGATACTATAAAGCACTTGAGTTCTGATTGCACAGCCAGTGTGTGATATTTAACATGAATTTGTGATATTAACCTCAGCAGTTCACTGATGCACATCAACTATATGGCCAACATCTGTAAATGATTATCATTTAGACATGAACTGCTCTCCATCCTTCAGCATCTTACTCTAACATGCTCATATGGTTCTATTTTTGGATAATGGATAAATGCATTTCCTGTGGAAATATTACTGTTGCCACAAACGATTGGAGACACAGACTTACAATCAGACTTTATTTTTCTTGGCAGGAACGTCAACTGTAACACGTTAGTAAAAACTGACATGATTTTAGAAGCCAAAAATGCATAATGCCATTTAACACTCCAAATGAGACACACCACTGCAAACAGGGTGGAGTGGACAAAATAACTAATACCACACACAATAAGGACTTCAAAATAAACATCATGAGGCAACTAAAGATGCAAAGCGCCCAAATAGTGCTCAAATTGCATCAGAGTGCCCCTGTTCATCAAATCATGTCAAAAGAAACAATGCCAAAAAAATCAATACAAGGTAAGCCAAAGAGAAACACACTGCTGCATAGTGATATGCTGGCTGTAACTGGAGCTTAATGACGAAATGTGATAGATACTTAACAGAATAGTCGTTAAACACAATGAAAATGCAACATAAAGTGACTACTATAGGGTTGAATCAGCACTTTGTTGAAACAATTAAAGAACAACTACATGTGGTGAGCTTCACAAAACTGAGATTTATGACCAAGCTGCCATTCGGAAACTGCTTGTATCCAAGGCCCACACACAAACACACATAACTTGGTGTAAGCAGCACAAAACCTGGACCCCTGAGCAATGGAAAAATGGAATATGGTCTGATGAGTTGACTTTCACCAATTTTCCGACTTTCGGATGTGTTTACATTTCAAGAAAACCAAATCCACAGTGTTTGTTGCTAACTGTTTAACATGTTGGGGGATGCATCATTTTATGCTTATCCATCTTTTGGAAGTCACTAGCTCAAGTCATTTCTCAGCCTGGTTGTATGATGGTCAAAGGATATGAGGCAATTTACAGGACCAGGTGCACTTTAATAAAAGTTCCTTGATGGAAAATTCAAGGCTGCATTCATGACCACAGTTATGGAATCATATATATTCCAGAGACACTCTAGTGACCAGATCTGCACAATGCACCAACTTTTATGTTTTGGAGTATACTGTAACGTGCTTCCTTGATCCCACAAAGAACTGGAGGAGTTTCCTCTTAAAGGAAAAACAAGTAAAGCTGTAGGCATGATGAAGGCAATGGGTGACCCCACTCCTTGTGAAGTACTTAATATATAGTTAGATGTTTCCATTACTTTGTCTTACTTTGTTTCCATTACATTCTCATCATTTGACCAATTCAACTGAATTGCAATTAACTCTGAACCACTGCAACATCTGCTTAATCATTCTACCCAACACATACAAATGGAGACACCCTGCACACCTGTAAATCCAGGAAGTTAGGTTCCATTCACACTGCAAGTAAAACTGGACCAAAATCTGATTTTTTTTGTTTTTCAAAATCTATTTTTTTTATGAAAAGACAAAAATAATATTGACTGATACTTTATATTTTAAATTCTGATTTTTTGCCTTTCGTATGTGGTATATGCAGCATGTTTAAAAAGGGAATGATGGGAAATGAGAAGAAATTAGTGTCAATGTGTTTCTCATTTATTCATTCATCTTCAGTAACCGCATTATCCTGGTCAGAGGTGGCTGTGGATCTTGAGCCTTTTCCAGGAACACTAGGCCCAAGGCAAGTACGCACCCTGAATCAGACGCCAGTCCTTCACATTGTTTCTTTTGACTTTCTTTATTGTCATTTGTCAGCACCCTCAAAATAGAATAAAACAAGACAGGTTATCTGGGCGACTCTTCCCAATTGTTTAATCGCTAAGCTATTATTTTCAATATGAACAGAAAACCTGTCTTCTTTAAAATCGCCATTTGTGTATATTAATGCTAAAATGAGTTTTTGTGTCGTTGTTCAGAACTGTGCTGGATGAAGACCACATTAAAAAGATAATGTAAACAAAGGTAAATTGATCATCATTGATTCATTAAACTTCAATAACTGTTTTATCCTGCTCAGGGTCACAGGGGATCCAGAGCCTATCCTGGGAACATTGGACACAAAGCAGGACTACACCCTATATGAGATGTAGGTTCACATACATATTCACGGCTAGGGGCAATTTTGAGTAGTCAATTCACCTTCTGGCATTTTTTTTTGTTAAAGCGTATACTGGTCAGGGTCACAGTGTATCAGCAGCCTATTCTGTGGCTATAAAGTAGAATTACAGCCTGGATGGGAATGCAGTTCATCACGGGAACGTAGATTTCAGACCTATCATAAGGGAAAATAGAACACAGCTGAACACCAGTGAGAATGTAACCTTAGTGATGCTAGGGGACTGTGAAATGCCAAGCAAAATCATTGTCCACTCAAATCATAGAATCTCAGAATCGTTCCTTGTTACTGGGCTGGTACCATTATCTTTTGTAACTTTAATATGTATCTTTCAACTGGAAATTTTCATATAGTGTAAACCTTTAAAAAGATTTCCGGTACATAAGCGTAAAGCTTTGAAAGTTTACTATATGTGCCTTTCTAGGTAAATGATACAGACTAGATGTGCAAAAGGTGCACACTCAAGAAAGACGTGGAATGCTAACAGTTTAGAGCTTTTTTTTTTTTTTTTTTTTTTTTTTTTTTTTAAGTGTAGCAACACCCAAGCCAGAAAATACCAAAACTACCATGCTGGTTACTGCATTACGAGTGTTAATAAAATACTAATTCACATTGAAACCACTTTTTTTTTGTTCAAAAAGCATAATAAATACAACATCATTTGCTTTAATAGTAATAACCAGCAGTTATAAAGAGTACTAAACAGTACCATTCAATGTCTCTGGGATGGTACTCTCAATTGTACACCTTTTGTACCTTTAGAATGTATATTTTACCTAGAAAGCTCAATGTACCCTTGAGGGAACCCTTCCTTGTCACTTTTATCCTCAAGGGTATATATTTTGTACCTTTTAATGTGTATGTTTTACCTGCTCAGATGCATAAAGTGCACCTCGTGCGTGTAAAAAGCTCATTGAATAATAAACATCAGAGGCCTTTTCAATTCTTTAAAGATACACTACAGTCACGTTACCGTGTTAAAACACAAAGAATTACACACTACAGGTACAAACGATGTACTGATGTGAGTAGTACCCCAGTATGAAGGAACGGAACAGTTTGGCGCTTTGACTGCGCTGCAGATGGAGCGCGAGACAGTTCCCGAGTCCGCTAGCATCTGATTGGTTGAGTCTCCGCACGGCCGCGCGGCCGCTTTGCCCACCCACCGTTTATATAGCAATCCGCGCACATTACCGACTTCCTGCACCGAGGAGGTTATTAGAATCGCGCGCTCATGGCAGCTAATGATTATCGCGGTTACCTGCGGAACCACATGGACATGGAGCACGGGGGCTCGCGCTTCCAGCCGCCGACCCAAAGCGCCCACAGGCCGCTGATTTTCGGCACACTGGCCGTGATGGGACTGCTGCAGGTCGCGTCTAGTGTCACCATTTTGCTGCACTTGACCGGTTATCTCCGCGAGGTGAGCCACGCGAAAACACACTTTCTCTACTATACACACTGGCACGAGTTACAGCACGAGCCTGTCCGCGACGCGCTTAAGATCAGTGCAACTTTGTTTACGTTGAAGTTGTTGGGGTTTTGTTTTGTTTTTCTGTTAGGAAAGTTTGAGTTTAGTGCACAGACTTAGATCGTGTTGTAATGTTCACTGCGCGCGTGTTTGTGTTTGCATTTCGAGCTCTCGCGCAGTTTCGTTTTTACCTGCGTGTCCGCTGGAAATCGCAGCGAGTGACTCTGTGCAGAACTGGAAATGGCGGTTGGGGCTTATCTCTGATGTGTCGCATAGACGCCCTTTTTTTCTTCTTGTTTTTTTTAAAAATTTTTTGAAGATCATCTTCAGGCAACGTGTTCGCGTTGTTCAAGTTCTCCGAAAAGAAACGTTCACAACGCTAGATTCCGCAGCATGTCGCCTCTCTGGTTTGTGTTTTGGCACGTGCACAATAGCACGAGCTTGATTTTCCGACTCGATAATCTCTCAGTGCGCTCGCTCACACCTCGGAGCTGTTCAAAGGTTTTGTGTGACTTTAAAAAGCCAGAGGTGTCTCTGCGCGCTGATGCTTGGAGGCTGCTCTGCTTTCACTGTGCTAAAGGATGCTGGGGAAGGACAGGGAAGGCTGGGAAATCACCTTGTTTAAAACACTCTGCTCCCATGTTTTGGTTCACTTTTGGAGAGAGAGAGAATTTCATGGTTGAGGATGTCTAAATTGTCCTTAAAACCGAACTTGTGCATAAATCTGGACAAAAAAAAAGTCTATTGTATGTGTTAAGCTTTTCATCCCAGGACAGAAAGCAGGGTTTATAAAGAAAACATGTTCAAGATCTTCCCAGCTCTCATTTGTTTATTTAGGGGTCTCAGATTGAACTGATCATTAGTTTAACTAGCTCGTGAAACACACACACACACACACACACACACACACACACACACACACACACACACACACACACACAGGCAGGCCCATCACATGTTATAAAGCCTAATCAAGGCCAGCTTCCCTTGTTTATGAGTCTTTACTGTGAATCTTGTGTTGTGAGGCTTTGGCAGGAATAGTAGTGTATAAGTGTGTGAGAGGCTTACGTCCTGGGAGAGAGCCCAAGTAACAGACACGAAATGAATTTCAGTTGTACTTGGCACAAAGTTCAGATTGGCTTCGGAAAATGCATTCAGGAGAAAATCAGATGAAGAAAATCGCTGTCCCCCCCCCCATGGATTTTTTTTTAAGTTACTGTTTCTTCTTTTCTCTTGTATTATTCTGAAAAAAGGGAGAGTACGAGACACAAGAGGATAATGAATTTAATTATACATATCATAACAAGTACTAATCCACACACATCAGTATTTTCTTAGTGAAATTACTGTTTCTCCTGCATGTATCATGGAATGAGTCATGGACGCTCTCACCTGTGTTCTGAGCATGCTTTGGCTCGCAAATTTTTAATCACTGCAATTAAAATGTGCCCTGTTGTGTTGTTTGTTGTACCTTATCAGAATAGACTGAATATAACCTCTGCTTGTAATTTCTGGTTAACAAGCCTGAGATCCATCAGTGCATGCCTTTAAATATAATCTCTTGTAGGAAACATCTGTCTCAGGTTTACCCTGTGAACAAAACATGATTTTTACACGTTTATACAAAGAACAAAGTATGCCACTGCCCCATATTGAGCCATTTTATAAGCCATTTTACAAGCAAGTGATTGAATACAGATGCAGGACTGAATCTTGTTTGTTATTTTTCAGGTTGACCTTTCTTCAGCTCAGCCTATAGAGGTGAGTGTCTGTGTGTTGAGATTTTTACTGATGTTCTACTGATTATGCCACAGACGAGTTGCTTCTTACACAAAGTAACAAGCAACTTACCTTTATTTGGTGCCTTGCAGCATTGCTAAGTTCCTGTTCGCATCTGTTTATTTGCTAAAATGAGCCATTTCCACGAAATACTAGTGCTCTTAAATTCCAAGTAAACTCAAAAATGGTCTTATAATGGTATTTAGCTTGGTTGAAATAATGCTCCTCATTTGTTGACATCCGAGATATTCTTGCTGCTCTTGTACAGGCTCTGTGCCACTGTTTTCTCATAATTTGTTTAAAGCAGAAGATAAACATTGAGCTACATACCGCAGCTGCTGTAAAACATTTCCTTAACTGTGGCGGTTGGGGCTGCCTGTGTAAAGGTCAAGCCAGAGAGCTTGGGCCTGCTGTCTGTCATGATAACCACTATGAGGAATCAACACGCAGCCCATCAGCCTCATCAGGAGATTTATAACAAGGAGCATGTTTACATAACCTGGGGTTGACAGAAAATATGAGGTGCATGTCAGTGCTTCTCTCTTAGGTGCTTCTTCTCATTCCTTCTCTGGGACTGATGAGAGAGAAATGTAATGCTTTGCGTGTGGCTTTGGTAATGGCCTCATAATCACTAACACTAATCACCAGCATAACAGGGCAGGTGCGGCATGGAGGTACATGGGAAGCATGTAAAAAATGTTAGAGGTCTTTATTTTGCAGCTCGTATTTATGACAATGTCCATTTAATTTGATAGGTTTTGGCCGTTAGTAGGACTGACTCAAACCACCCACACTGCCTGGGAATAGTGGTGTATTATCTCATTTTGTTTATAAGCATTTGAGCAATGAGTTCTTGGTCACGCTCTTTTCACTACGAACTGTCAAGTTTGACAGGTTGCATAGTCTCAGACATTTCTTCTGAGAAAAAAAGCTAAAAGGCCAGTGTTTAAATCCACGATGTCTCTTGTTCTGTTTTTTATTTCTCGAGTGCGGTCCACAGTTGTATATACTGGCCTACACTTTGTTTGTGGTCCGCCCAAACTCTTACGGTCGTAGCAGAACAGCATCCAGAACACTGCACAGAAAACAGCTAATCAAAGCTTTTAATCACGATTGGAGTTGTTGTGTTTACTGTGGGAAAACATTGTGAAAAACATAGTATTATATTTCAGAAACATTTGGCATCTTGTATTCTTCTGTAGAGGAATCGGGAATTTGAACTCAACGGAGGGTAGCAGCCGTGAATGGCTGATGTTTGGGACTGTAGCTCTTGATTTTGATGGAGCTTTTCCAAAGTTCATTCACTTGCCCGTCAGTGTATGATCGGCAAAGCTGACTGTAATCATGCATCATTCTGAAGCTTTGCAGCCATCAACATCGTTAAATGCTGTATTTACTAAAATCTGGATAATTTCCTGAAGGTCATTTTTAGTGCAGTACCATGCTCTTCCAATAGGTTTCACTGGAAACACTATACATCTCTCAGCACTAACACTTGAAAGTGTTGCATTCATTTGTGTTCGTTTTGTTTGTTACGTGAATACAAGGAAACGCCTTGTTTATTTTATTTTTGTTTGTTTTTCTTGGCACATTCTAAAATAAGAAGTTGATCTTTTTTCATTAAAAATATTATATATAATAATTTAAATAATATTATACCTGAAATATTGACATTTTAATTGTTTCTACTAGTTTCAGCATATAAAGACTTCAAATCAAATATCTATAAATCCATATATGAAAAAATGCCCTCTGAACTACAGTTCAGAGTGAACAGAGTCGATCTGGAAGTACAAGTGCTACAGACTACTTTCTGGTTAAGATGTGTACTCTGGAACTTTGTTTTGTTTTCATAAATTATATAATAAAAATGGGCTCAACATATGCAAAATAAATTTTAATAATAATTTAAAAACTCAGCCACCATGTCATCCTCCTTTACCGTCACAATCTTGCTATTTTGAAAAAGTATGTAGTAAGCACAGTAGTACCCTACTCGTGTGAAGTTTGTGGCCGTATCCGTATCTGCTTATCAAAGATAGGTCTTTACTTTCATAGACGAACTCATCTGTGACGAGATCCATTGTGGCGATGATTCATTCCATTACATCAGGCATATTGTATCTGCCAAACTTAAATCTACCTAGTAATAGCTGATACACATCGTTCAATCATTTTTAGCCCAAAAAAAGAGCTTTTTGTAATGTCATGTTATGTCTTTATTGATATTCATGTATTCGAAATTAAAAACGAATGTAATATACAGGATGCAAGTCCAGTAAAGTCACCTTGATCTTTATCTCTGTCTTTCATACTTTGTATAGGGGCATTTATTAAAAACCTGTGTAAGCATGTGAGTGAGCAAATAAACTGCAGTTAGTTTATGTAGTTGATGTTAACTTTACACCTTTCATCACACATGTCTAATAAATGTAACAAATTCAACATATAAAATCTTAACTGAAATTAACATGTATTGGCAGCTCAACCTTAAAAGAGAATTTTTTTGTTAAACTAATTTTTAGAATAATTCTCCATTGAGCTTCCTTGTTTTCAGAGAGTACATGTGATATGAACTTTGGCTGTTTGTCAAGCATCCAAGCTAAAAAAAAACTGTAGCATTCCTTAGTTAAACACCCTTCTAAGTTTGTCCAGGAATGTGCCATCTTTATCTCACTTGTATCACATGGGTGATATAACACGTTTCCCTTTCCTGAGAAAAACCCCCAGAAAACCGGTTAGTCGAAACTTACTTATATAATGGAGCCTAGGGCAGTTGATGAATTTCTTCAATAAACATGTGAAATTATAGTGTAATTACAAAACTAGAACCATTCGACCAGTATAAAAGTAAGTCCAGTTAGTTGGTTTCTTTAGGTTATGTAATATCTATGGTTGATTAGGCAGAAACCAAGGAATTTTTTGGTTACTTTTAAGCTACACTGGTTGGTAATGCATAGCCACAAAGTCTGTCCTCAGATAGGAACAAATTGCACAAATTTAGAGCTTAAATTACAATACAACAAACAAAAATGTTATCGACTGCACTAACAACTGCTCTTGCGCTTTCAATATAAACCCGTTTTGAGTAAACAGGCTTTCTGCCCTCTCAGTACAGGGAAGCATGTTGAAATATCTTTCTATGGTAATCACATATAGACAACAGATGATGTAGATAGTGGTTGTGAATTAAAACAAACTTTCAAAATGGTTTAGATCGCAGTCTAAACTTTAGGACTCTTGCGCACAGCAAACAAGATTTCTTTCATCCCCCCTGACACCTCCTGTTTAATAAACTCATCCATGTGGAAAATCTCAACGTTGTTTCCATATTTGTAAAGGCAAAGGCGCACTATTAGCTGTCTTCCATGGCAAACACTAAGCGCACGCTCTGCATGTTTTCAGCGTATGCTTCGGTGCTTTTTGACATCTGTTTTCTCCAAGAGACATCATAACAAAGGCCAGAACCAGCCTCATTAACATGCTATTCCAAATCAGTCTCAAGTAAAAATGGGGACACTTATTATCTTTTTCCATCACATACAACTCTTGATGCTTCAGCTGAAAATCCATTTAGTCTACGACCTTTGCATATACTGAATGTTATTTTTTATTTATTTAAATTTTCCAGTGTGATTTATTTAAATCAAATTTTCAACCGTGACAATATTCTAATCTTGGTTGTTGCAGAAATCAGTGAATTAACTGAAAATTAGAGAAATTAGATGTAAAAAAAAAAATTCAAATCATGTCTATCTCAATCAGTGATTTGGATAATATATAGGATTTTTATTAATAAATAACATGCTTAACTGATTTACTATCATTCTGAAACTTGATAGCCATGTTTGTTGTGCACATGGTCTCATGCACTTTTTTTTTTTGGCACTGCCAGTCTTTGGTCCACAGTACTTACTTAACTGGTACTTGTCATTTGTAATAATAACTACAGAAGCTACATTAGTACTGCAACAAAAGAGGCTTTAGCATTTAAACAATAATTCCAGTTAAAATTTTTATTTATATTTACCATGAAATGGGTTATCAGCTGTGGCTAATTATTATGCACACATGGCTGCAGGTTTATGTTCCAATTCATATGTAAATGTATTAGTGTGTTTTGTCTTGACCTTCATTCAGTATGAACTTTTACACATGTACAGGTGGGAATGTGTTCACTGTTCTGTAGATTCCATCTAAAATCTTGCTGAATTTTACTAATGGTTAATAAATTAAATGATTTTGTTACTCATTGTTCTATCATTGCTATGTTCTAACCACGGTTCTACAATTCAAATACCTGTTTTTGAATGATGTTAATGTCAATAAGTTGGACAGGCTCCAGATCAAATGGCTCTCATTTTCCTTTCCATTTCTGGTCTTCATCAGGAAGTTCATTCTGAACCCATAATTGCTGATGCATTCAGAGACATCAAGAAAAAGGACAGATCCAGAAAAAAAGATCAAACACCTGTAGCTCACCTTTCTGTCAAGACCCCCATGGACTTCGCAAGCAGTAAGCAAATGCTACTATTCAGTTATATCTGAACATTTATTGCATTGATGTTAAATTTTAACCTGTCCTTAATTTGAATTCTCAGCTGACTCCAAGGTTGTGACCACTATCCATTGGAACCAGTTTCATGGCACTCTGACGAAGGTCAAATACCACGATGGACGATTTGTGATGGAGGAACAAGGATTGTATTATGTGTATGCCAAGACCTGTTTTCGCTATGCCCCTGATCACGCCTCAAAGAAACAGGATGTTAGCAACGTCCAGCTGATTCAGTATATTTTCCATGAGAGTCACACACAATCTAAACTCAAACCTGTGCTGCTTTCAAAGAGCGGAGGCACGTTCAATTGGAGTGACCCAAACTACAACATGTACTGTGTGCAACAAGGAAGAAGTGTCCGGTTGGGTCAAAGTGACGGCCTTTTTGTCAATGTGTCCAATTCTTGGCTGTTGGATCCTGAGCCAGAGGGGACTTACTTTGGTGCTTTTAAAATGAGCACCTGACTTTTGTTTATTTTTTTGCTACTGAACTGGTTTATGCACATTTTACAACCTTATGAACAATTTCAACGTGGCCACAGATCACTGAGCACTTATATTTTAGATCACTGTCTTCTGACTATTTTTTTTTTTTCAATATTGATTTACAGTGAGGGAAAGAAGTATTTGATCATTTGCAAAATCAGTCCATAATGAAGTAGCAATGCCTTCTTAAGCAACTATGGCAGATAATGTTAACATGCCAAAACTTTTATAACAAAATGAACAGTTAGACGTCTGATGTGCCCTTAACGATCTACAACATACAGTGAGGGAAAAAAGTATTTGGTCCCCTGCTGATTTTGTACGTTTGCCCACTGACAAAGAAATGATCAGTCTATAATTTTAATGGTAGATTTATTTGAACAGTGAGAGACAGAATAACAACAAGAAAATCCTGAAAAACGCATGTCAAAAATTTTATAATATAATATATTGATTTGCATTTTAATGAGGGAAATAAGTATTTGACCCCCTCTCAATCAGAAAGATTTCTGGCTCCCAGGTATCTTTTATACAGGTAACGAGCTAAGATTAGGAGCACACTCTTAAAGGGAGTGCTCCTAATATCAGTTTGTACCTGTATAAAAGACACCTGTCCACAGAAGCAATCAATCAATCAGATTCCAAACTCTCCACCTTGGCCAAGACAAAAGAGCTCTCCAAGGATGTCAGAGACAAGATTGCAGACCTACACAAGTCTGGAAGGGGCTACAAGACCATTGCCAAGCAGCTTGGTGAGAGGTGACAACAGTTGGTGCGATTATTCACAAATGGAAGGAACACAAAAGAACTGTCAATCTCCTTCGGCCTGGGGCTCCATGCAAGATCTCACCTCGTGGAGTTGCATTGATCATGAGAACAGTGAGGAATCAGCCCAGAACTACACGGGAGGATCCTGTCAATGATCTCAAGGCAGCTGGGACCATAGTCACCAAGAAAACAATTGGTAACACACTACGCCATGAAGGACTGAAATCCTGCCCGCAAGGTCCCCCTGCTCAAGAAAGCACATATACATGCCCGTCTGAAGTTTGCCAATGAACATCTGAAATATTCAGAGGACAACTGGGTGAAAGTGTTGTGGTCAGATGATACCAAAATGGAGCTCTTTGGCATCAACTCAACTCGCCATGTTTGGAGGAGGAGGAATGCTGTCTATGACCCAAAGAACACCATCCCCACCATCAAACATGGAGGTGGAAACATTATGCTTTGGAGGTGTTTTTCTGCTAAGGGGACAGGACAACTTCACCGCATCAAAGGGACGATAGACGGGGCCATGTTCCGTCAAATCTTGTGTGAGAACCTCCTTCCCTCAGCCAGGGCATTGAAAATGGGTCGTGGATGGGTATTCCAGCATGACAATGACCCAAAACACACGGCCAAGGCAACAAACGAGTGGCTCAAGAAAAAGCACATTAAGGTCCTGGAGTGGCCTAGCCAGTCTCCAGACCTTAATCCCATACAAAATCTGTGGAGGGAGCTGAAGGTTCGAGTTGCCAAATGTCAGCCTCGAAATCTTAATGACTTGGAGAAGATCTGCAAAGAGGAGTGGGACAAAATCCCTCCTGAGATGTGTGCAAACCTGGTGGCCAACTACAAGAAACGTCTGACCTCTGTGATTGCCAACAAGGGTTTTGCCACCAAGTACTAAGTCATGTTCTGCAGAGGGGTCAAATACTTATTTCCCTCATTAAAATGCAAATCAATTTATAACATTTTTGACATGCGTTTTTCTGGATTTTTTTGTTGTTATTCTGTCTCTCACTGTTCAAATAAATCTACCATTAAAATTATAGACTGATCATTTCTTTGTCAGTGGGCAAACATACAAAATCAGCAGGGGATCAAATACTTTTTTCCCTCACTGTATGTTGTAAATTGTTAAGGGCACATCAGACGTCTAACTGTTCATTTTGTTATAAAAGTTTTGGCATGTTAACATTATCTGCCATAGTTGGTTAAGAAGGCATTGCTACTTCATTATGGACTGATTTTGCTACTCCCAGTTTGTTATATAAATCGAATTTTTGTTGGTTATGTAAAATTTCTTTGAACAAAGCAAAACAAAATCAAAGATGGACGGATGCAGGTGCAGGTCACGAGTCGCGTGACCAGTCAGCGGCCGTACCACAGTGCCATCTGCTGGCCCTGGCGTAACAGAACCCCCCTCCAATGGGGGGTCCGGGGCCCCTGTGCGAACTGTATCTCGCTGCAACAAAAAGCGAAGCAGCTTCTGCCGGGCAGCAGAGGAGCAGAGCAGCACCCCCCCCGGGATTGAAAGTCAGAGCACCGCTCCCAGCATTGCTGGAACACTGGGCACCAACCCTGGGATTCTGGGCACCGCTCCCGGCAGCTCTGGGACCTGGGATTCTGGGCACCGCCCCTGGGATGGTGGGCACCATCCCCGGCGGCACTGGGGAGCGGGACGGCCTCCTCAGCTGGACTGGGCAGCAGGACAGCTTCCTCGGCCGTGCAGGGTAGCGGGACGGCCTCCTCGGCTGGGCTGGACAGTGGGACTGCTTCCTTGGCTGTAGAGGGCAGCGGGACAGCCTCCTCAGCCGGGCTGGACAGTGGGACTGCCTCCTCGGCTGTGCAGGGCAGCGGGACGGCCTCCTCGGCTGGGCTGGACAGCGGGACAGCTTCCTCGGCTGTGCAGGGCAGCGGGACAGCCTCCTCAGCCTGTCCCTCTGAGGTCGCCATGTTGACCTCAGGTGGGAGCTCCACAGCTGAGACCTCCCCATAGGCCTCAGGCTGGAGCTCTGCTGTCCTCATTGCCCCCCCAAAAAAAATTTCTGGGCCAGCCTTCACCTCTGGACTGCGCAGCAAGGTGTACCTCCCCTGCAGTGGAAAGCCCCAGATGCTCAGGTTACTTTGCTGGCTGTGTTGCACGGCGTCGCTCCTTGGCGGGGACGGGGTATATGGCGCGAGGGACGACGCGGAGCGCAGCCCGGCTTTGCACTGAGAAATGTCCTCCGCGAGCTTTTTGCTCAACTCCAGGGATGAACGGAGAAGCGCCCAAATCCTGGGCTCTTCGGCGGCGCTCATAGCGACCTGCTGCTTCCTCATTTTGGGCCTAGTATTCTGTTACGGAACGAGACGTAGGTGGATGCAGGTGCAGGTCACAGTCTTTATTACTTCGCAGATAAACAAACAAACACAGGGACCGCAGTCTGTACTGACTATGCAAATTCTGGACATTTAGCTACAACCGCTAGCATGCTACACATTAGCACATACCGTTATCCTTCCTTCACTTGCCGAACGTGAACCAACTATACTACTGCGCGATGTGCGCAGTAACCCGGGGGGTTTAAATAACAAACTTAATTAAACCAAAACATTAACACCTGGGGCAAATCAGACTTAGATTATTGTCCAAGCAGGAAGTAAATGAGTAAACGTGTCCAGTCAGCGGCCGTACCACATTGCCCTCTGCTTGCCGTGGCGTAACAGATAGCTGGACTGTCTTTTAGTTGTTGTGACAGCTGAAAAGATTGACATGAATACAGTGAACCAAACTGAGTTTGGTACATGCTAATTTAAAGAGTTATTTTTCATTTCACATCTTCTGTAGGAAATGAGAAAATGCACTAAATGTATTTATTTATTTTTTATGATGAAAAAGATGGACATTTGTAAAATGTTCTGTCTTCTTCTAAAACTCTTGTACAGTGTGTATGTCTGCCTAAGCTCCATTCTTTCCACAAGTTTTGAATGACGCATTGACTTTAGGTAAGTTGTAGATGTGCTTTTTTTTTCAAATGGTAGAAGCACAGAGCTTATTTTAAATCCTATTTTGAGTGGTTTCTGATTACAGAAACCATGTATTTATGTGTTTTATATTTGACAATTCTGTGCACAAATTCTCATTCAAAGCAGCATTTATTTCTGTACAATTTCAAACATAAATTTTTACGATTTTTCATATCAAATGTTTTGTTTACCAGTATTGTTTATTTATATCATTCTAACTAATAAAAATACTTTTCTAAATATGCCTAAAATGCGGTATTTCTGGTTTTGCTTCGAGTTAAAAGCTAATGTGTGGAACTTAGATGCTTGGATTGTTTTGTTCAGTAGTAATAATGTCATTCAGCTATTCCTCAACTACACTGTCTCACTTAATGACATAAATTTAGTGAGTTCTCCAACAGGTCAGTACACAAGAATGGTTGATTTTAACGTCTGATGAGTAAGAGAGTCACTGCTTGGTCCTCAAGCAGTGCTATCAACATTTAAATTGTTAGCCTTACGCTTGACTTCGATTTGACCTCACTTCTATTCTTACCTGAAAAGTATCTAGAAAGTATCTATATAACTCTGTAATTAAAAGATTTTCTATTTTCCTTTGTTATTTGGATGAGACCTTACAGGGGCTCAATACAGCTCTCTAGTTTAAAGCCTCCATCTCCCTTTCATTCCCTTAAGCATTAAGGACATGGTTAGCTGCAGTCATTTTTCCTGTTTTTTACATGTAAAAGGCATGTGTCATATCGGTAATAAAACGCAGCTGTTTAAAGCTAATAAACACTGATTTACTATCCTAAGTACATCCATCCATGAAGGCAATCTGGATTTCAGTCAAAAGAGGTGTGTTTTCCTCATAGAACATTTCAGTACAACGATTTGCCAGAAAGTGTCCAAGAGTGGGGTGGGTGGGGACACTGACTGAAATGAAACCATGTTTTATAACCAAATAGTGCTTTTGTCAGCAGAACATAGAGCATTGATACATTATACGATTAGTGAACTTTTTTAATGGAGATTCTGTGGTGGGGCGAAAATGACTTTAAATTAGGATTTATGATGCAGCTGTGAGCTTGTTATACACGCTCACACATTCTTCCTATGCTGACTAAGCATTGGTTATTTGTGTTCTGTGCCACATTTCAGAAGGAGCTCTAACTGAAAGCTGTCTGTTCAGGTTTGGGCAATAAATAAATAAATAAATAACAGGCCCCTGCACTGACCTCGGTTTCTGTGCCCACAGGCTTCAGGACCTTGGACAGCACAGTACCAATCTGCGCAATCCATCAAGGCTGAGACCAAAGATTGGCTGATATGTTGTTGACTACACTGTAAAACCGGATAGTTCATTTAACTCAAAAAATTTGAGGTAACTAATTACCTCAAAATTTTTAAGTTGATAAACCATTTCTTTAAACCAAATACACTTAAATATAACAAACATTTAACTCAAACTTTGTAATTTAAAATAATTTTTTTGTTATATTTAAGTATATTTAGCTTAAAGAAATTGATTTATCAACTTAAATTTTGAGGTAATTAGTTTCCTCAAATTTTTTGAGTTAAATAAACTTATGCGGTTTTACAGTGTAGTTATGACTTGATTGGTTGCACTTGTGGTCCCTGAGCATTACAGGCTGATAAAGCAGGTGTTTTTTAACTAGTGGTGAAGTTCAGTGGAAAAACATACATGGCCACTAGTTGCTAAATGGCAATTTTATTTTATTTTAGGTAATAAAGTTTTATGCCCAATAATACACTATATGGCCAAACGTATGTGGACACCTGACCAATCACACCCATATGTGCTTGTTGATCCCATTCCAGATTTAGTCCTCCCTTTGCTGTTATATTAATCACCACTCTTTTGAAGGCTTTCCATCACTGTGGGGATTTTTACCCATTCAGCCACAAGAGCATTAGTGAGGTCAGGCACTGACATCGGGCGAGGGGTCTGACATGCAGTCAGTGTTCCAGTTCATCCCAAATTTGTTCAGTGGGGTTGAGATCAGGGCTCTGTGCAGGCCACTGGAGTACTTCCACACCAGCCTTGGCAAACTATGTTTTTATGGACCTTGCGTTGTGCACAGGGGCATTGTCATGGTGAAACAGGTTTGGGCCCCTTGTTTCAGTAAAGGGAAGTCTTAATGCTAAAGCATACAAAGACATTCTAGATAATCGAGACATTCCAACATTGTGGCAACAGTGTGGAGAAGGCCCACATATGGATATGATGGTTAGGTGTCCACAAACATTGGCCCATATGGAGTTTTAGCAGTAGCAGTGGGGCTATACAGCAGTCAACATGAGTTTTAACATAACTGATGCAATCCTTCTTGGATCAAATTATTTATGAAGAGGAGAAAATTACAATTAACATTGTACATCATTCATAATCATCATTCATCCCTTGGCCAAATGACTTTTTATTTATTTTTATTTTTTAGGTGAAGTCAACATAACCACTGCAGCAACTATTTAAAAAACATTGTTCTGTAAATGTTAATGGACAGTAACTTTATATTTGATGAATTTTCAAAATAGGGAAAAAATTGTAATTGTGGCCAGTGCAAAAATAAAGCAATTGTAATATATAAAGATTTCTTACCAGTGTTGTTTATTTGGTGTTTATTGGGGGGGGGGGGGGGGGGGGGGTGTTTGTTTCTTGTCTATGCTGTCATCAATGACAGCATCCGTTTGTGATCTATTGCCGTTTAGCTTAGCTCCATTCAGGCGCCAGTTTAAACCATTAAACTCCCAGGAAGTGTTGATGAGTCTAAACATGCTTTCCTTGCTCTTGTAGCTACAAATCCCATTAGTTTCATTGTAGTTACTGAACAATTCATATCAATTACTGAATAATATGTTTAAAAATGAATAATAAATTAGATGAGTGTAGTAAAAAGCCAATCCGATTAACCAGAATACTAAATACCCCGATGTAAACTGTCATGTCATGCTTTAATGGTCAAGTTTACTATTGCCAGCACCCGTATACCACAATGAAATAACTTAGCATCTCAGACAAGCCACACTGGTTGGTTGTAGGTTTCACCACATCATTTACTTTCATTGTTATGCTAAATTAGAGTAACATTCTTTGATATTTGCTTTTTTCTTAGTAATCTGAACATTTTCCTTTACTCTTACGCTTAGAGCGGTCTGTAAGGTTATGCTAACAATACCTTTTCACTGAAATTGATTTTATTAAGATTTTAACTACAGTATATTGTTAGGCATAACAATTTTTTGTTATGCCCCACCCCCACCCCCACCCCCCAAAATCCACTGTCAAAAGAAATGTGCAGCATGGTCCAAAGCACCTCAGGTTCTTATGAAGGTGCACTTCTTACAGCAACCTTTAATAATATACATTATTGTATATTATGCGTATATAATATGCATATATTAAATACAAAAGGTGTGTAGTTATGAGACTGAATAATGTGCATATAGAGTCACTGATGGATCCTGGGAGTTTAAAGGTTAAGAAGGGGTTTTTTTTTTATCATGGTGGAAATAATAAGAAAATAAAAAGATATTATATGGGCAGTAAGTGATACTTCACATAACATTATAAAAATAACTGCAACTGCACCAGTTAACAGATTTGTGTAACAGTAATGTTCAGTGGTAATTAAAAGTGATGCTTCATTGTTATTTCACTAACAAGTAAGGGATATTGTGGTTACAGAGAGGGAATCCCCTGGTTATTTATCCATGATGATGTTATCTTCAAGGAATCCAGAAATGAAGGGCCTCCTTCTACAAAGTAGAGCCTATTGCCAGGCATATAATAAAGCTCTCTGTATATGCATGCTTTAATCACTTTAGCTGAGCAGATTAGTATGTACTTAGTGATAGAGCAGCTACTAATATTTTGCTTTGGTGCCTGTTTCCAAATGTAAGGAAGCTACCGTACACAACACATATTTAAAGACTGTCTGTAATTCCAGGCTTGCATACATTAAAGAAATTTAATTGCTTAAGGTAAAGTGCTCAGGAAATGCCATATATTTATGCCTATGTTGTTCAAATGAGAAGCACAGTGGTTCAGTGGGTAACACTGCCACCTCACAGCTCCAGGGTTCCATTCTGAGCACTGGTTAATGTCTGTGTGGAGTTTTGCATGTTCTTCCCCTGTCCATGTGGGGTTCCTCTGGGTTCTCCAGTTTATTCCTGGTTCTCAGGGTTCGCCTAACGCCTTTCCTAGTTCCCCGCCTCGCCTTCCCTGTGGATCTCCTGCTCTGCACTCAGCTTTCACGTCACTGACCCGAGGTCGAGCCCCGACCTCGACAACATTCTAACCTGCTCACGCTCAACCTTGCTCTCCCTTCCCCTGTGGTGCATCGGTTGCGCACTCATCTCTCGACCTGAGTTCGAATCCGACCCTGTCTACTCATTATCCCATTCACCCCAGTTTACACTACCCTTCAATAAATCCTGTTAACTTTGTGTCTGTGTTCTGCATTTGCATCCCCTCATCTCTGTGTTCCACATAGCACACAGTATCTTTTATCTTTGAGAACTTATCATTGAACCAACACTGTAAATGTCGGTCAGGCCTACATTATATAAATCTGTGATCTTATCTATATCTGTATCAAATGAGGACATGTTGTGTCCCAGTTAACATTATTTTTTATCTACAGTATGTGTCAGGTCTGATAGCATCTGTTTTAGAGTGCATTTCCAACACTGTAAATGTCAGTAAAGCTTGCATGATGCACATTGTCTGTTTATGTTTGTTGAACACAAATGATGAGTCAAAGATAATACAATTCAAAGATTATTTTAGTTTGAACTTGTTTTGTCACTTCCTATAAAGGAACATTATTTATATCATACCTTTTTTAATAGCATGTTAAAGTCAGGAGGCATCATAATCTTATTCCCTATATCATAATTAGACACGCTGGGTATACCAAGCTCTGTACATTTATATTATTCTCTAGACCAAACATATTTGCTTGACTTACAGTAATATCCTCTAAACTACTTCTTATGCTAGTTATCTGTCCTTAGGAAACCATATTTTCTTTCTAATATTTTTGGAGAAAGTTGTTACCCAACTGTGGAGAAGGCACTTGCCTAGGGTCTCAGGCTTGGAGGCGGGGCCTTCATAACCGTAAGATCCCTATACACTAGTTCATCAATCAAGACGGGCAGCAAAAGACTAGACTCTTTGTCCATTGGATATAGATGAATTGTCACTCAACTGTAGTGAAACCAATTTACGTTACCATTTCAAACTGGGTCCCAGCCTCTGAATGTATGAAGAGATAGGGTATGATGAACAAAATGCAAAAAAGTCAGTGACTTATGATGTCGCATAAACGAACACATCCTTCAGGGGCTGCTGAGCTTCTTTTTTTAGTTACCTGTCATGGTATGTTATGTTTACATTCACAGCATTTTTTTTCTATTGTTATTCTTTAGCAATATTTTTGCACTACCTGTTATATCTGACACTTCAACACTAGAACTGTGTACTGGTAAGTGCTACACTGTCTCTTACTGTGCCCATTGTCCTGTTTTAGTAGATACTGTACTGTCCTGTGTTGTTTGCACACATCTGCATGTGCACTTTATGTAGAATGTGTAGGTCTTCATTAGTTGTGTTGCATGGTCCAGGAGAAACGTTGGTTAGTTTCACTGTGTACTGTACCAGCTGTATATGATTAAAATGACACTAAAACCCACTTGACTTGACTTAAAGTTTAATTAATATGGACATATAAGTAAAAAATATACAAATATTAATAACAGATGGTGTATAAATAAAAAGGTTAGGAATCATATTTGTTTCAAGTGCTTTTTATTTATTCTGAAAGGTCGAGGGGAGGAGAGGTGCAGGGGCCCTCCAACATAAATTTTGCCTAGGGCCTCCAAACATCTAAAACCAGCCCTGTCAATGACCTACTGGTTATCTCGGATTATTATGGATATGTTTGGACTTGAATTAAGCATTTAACATCATTAACCCTGATATTGTAATGGACAAGCTTGAAAATGCAGTCTGTTTAGACAGACAGTTTTTCTCATTTAGATCTTACTTGACATACTGCTACCAGTTTGTTATCATTAATTGAGATTTTTCAGAGCTTGAAAAAATAGAATACAGTGTCCCACAAAGTTCTGTTTGGATCCCTAATTGTTTATATTGCAAGCAAATTTGTTTACTGGCATCGACACACTAAATCCAACTATTATAGAGGACTTTCCGTAACTGTATATCTGGTATAGAGCAATTTTAGCTTTGTATCATTATGGTGTATGTTACAGCTGCAGATGCTGACATCTGTTTGTCATTACCTAGAGTGTGTAATGAACTCCGTGACAGCAGCTGTCCTCGTGCAGCATTCAAACATGCAAACACTTATTCAAAAAGCCCACGCCATTTAAAACTCTAGAGCTAACATTAACGCTAAGGTTAACAGTAGCTTAATGATCAAGCCCATCTTGATCGTAATAAAAAAAGAGGACATTCCTGGTCTATTATAGAAAAGTAAGTATTAATAAACAGAGGACAGACCATGAATTATAAACGCTAACTCCAATGTTTATGTGCCCTTGAGTCTATATATACTGTAGCTGTTGAAGATCTTCCATTCCTTTTTACATGAGGTTCATATTGAGTCTAATAAGTTTCCATACAGTGGAGCTTTGTAGGACGTTTGCTCAGATGGTTTCTCTTTATACCAGATGGTTTGATAAACACATCAGTCTTGTGTGGAAACTCAAATGGAAAATCACTTGTTGTTTTGAAAGTTTTGACATGACATTGGTGAAAACACTGCAAATTGTAACGGACAGTATTTTACTTCATAAACTTATATCTAAACACAGTAGTATAAGTTACAAATATTGAATTATTATGGAATACCTGAAATCAACATAAAAAAAGTAGCTTATGTCTGTCCAGAAGATTCTATTGTGATGGAAAATTTACTAACCATTACAAAGCCTTACAAAGACGCCTTCCATAAGTGTTAAACAAACATCTCTTTACAGAAAACGTCACCAGATCAATGATTATATATTTTTCTTTGTTAAATAACATGGTTTTTTACTCAATTTATCATCAGCCTTAGATTGTGTAGATTTTCCACCTCACGTACCTGAGAATGAGCTGGTACTTTAGAAATGTTATTGTATTGGAATGAGCACATTACTAAACCTGTGATTTACCTTGCAGCTGAACTACAGTCCAAGGTACTGTTATAGAAAATTAATCAGTGACCATTTGTACAGCCATGTAGAACATCCCAGTAAACAGAAATGAAATGATTCACTGCTCTGCACTTGCAGGTCACACAAACACACACCCTCCATAAACTGATCACTGGCCTTCACTGGTGATCTTGGCAGACATGCAAGAAAAAGACAGCCTCAGAGTAGACACATTTTCTAAGTCATTTTACAACATGCATAAAACAGACCTAAACAAATGCCTTGAAATTTGACAACAAGCATCATGGTATGCTTGTAATTTTGTGCCCACTGAAATGTTCCACCTTCAATAGTCCCCCCCACACACATACCCAAAGCAGTGCAGCACCAAAGACTATATTTCTTCAACTACAATCAGCTTCAGGTTTACTGCATGTCTGTAATTAAAAAAGTTTGATTGATTGTTTTTTCAGGCACATTAAATTGATAATCAAATCAATAACCAGCCCTTTTTCTACTTTTTCCTTTCCACATGGCATGATTTGTTGGTTACCAAAATGATCTGTATATTAAATTGGTGCGTGTTATTAAAATTTACCCTATGAACTCTTCCACACTTCGCATATATTTCTCTCTCATAAGTAATTCAGATTACAAACGTACACTTTATCTCAGGTATTTTATATTTATATATATATAAAATTATTCACTGCTGATTTAAAGACACTAACCACTGAACACATGCTTTCCAGCTACACTGCTTACTGTGCATAAATATGCTTATCCGTGCAGATAAACAGAGAACTTGACATACATAGGCAAGAAGAAACCACAGATGACACTTATCTCTGTCACCTCAGCTGTTTCATTGTATAATTGTAACAGTTTAGCATCTTAATGTGCTGGTGCTTTAGTACTTCACACGCCTTTGAATATTCGTACAAACACAGGCTATGCAATTCAAGACTTTCTTTTGTTATTACATGGGCACATTTAAAACCAAGGCATATTCATTGCAGCTCTTAAACAAACAAGAATATGATGCTGAATGTGCAGAGGTAGCGTGAGAAGAATACGGTCATTTTAGTCGCGAAGGTGGTCCTGTCCTTCTCCCAGTGACTCAACAAATCACAGAGTAGAGCGCGTCAGGCTAAACACTGGTCAAGATTTGGTGCCTGTTTCACCACACTGTGCTCCAGATGCTGAATGATCATGCTAGGTGAGCTGGCAGTTCTTCTAAAACTTCGGTTAAGGTTGACTAAACTCTCTAATTGATCTTTACCCTCTCTTCATCTCTAGACATTGTTAATTTCACATGGCACCATGCAGCAGACTACTAACGGGCTGGGCAGAAAGCTTTCTGCTTTTGATCTAGCACTCTTATTATGCACAGCAGTTTTTCAAACATGAAAAGGCTTTACAGCAGTCCTGGACATGTACATTGGACGGATTAAAAGATCATCTTAAACAATAAGAAGCAATTTTGTCATGTATCACATGACTGCTGAGAACAGGTGGTTAGGGCACTTTAAATATGGCTTCTGAGAAGAAATATTAGGTATTAATCTGATGACTGGTGTAATTGCTTCAAGAATCAGGAGGCAGACTGTAAACACACACATGACAACATTGTTTTGCATTAGCTCTGTGACTGCATACTTTCTAAGGAGTGGCCATTGCTGCTTCAGAAGAGTCATAACTGTGGTGAGGTAGATGAATAGGATGTCTGGCCACCATATGTCATGATTGTATTGAAACACAAGGTCTAATAATATAAGTTAAATGCTACTAAAGTTTTTGTACACATTTCTGTTACACATTTTCACTATAAGTGTTTACAAAGTGTTCTTATGGCAAGTGAGGCGAAATGATACATGGTATGTACACATGATTCACACCGTATGTATAGTAAATACTGTAATAATACTCTTTAAAACATTTAATCTCAAAATACACAGACAGGACTGCGTACACAGCAATTCTCCATCCAAAATAATGTAATATTTGTTCTTACAGAAAAAAATTGGCAGATAAGGGTTTAAATGTGAATGATCTGAATAACGAGTCACTGGAAAATAAAAAGCTTGGTTAGACTGCGTGATTCTTGCTGGGATTGTGGGTTGCTCTGTATGCTTGTTAAGCATATCATAATGCATATGTTAAGAAGCCGGACTTGAAAAGGATAGCCACATTCCCAAAAACAGATATAAATTTATAGTAAAATGGATTTTTTTAAATTAGTTTTTTTACACAAGACAAAGTGCTAAACAGTCCAAATGTATTTAATCTCTCACTTACTCATTCACAGTTTTGATTCCCAATTCTACATCACAGTATTATTCTCTACCAGGCACTGCTCTACGACTAGTATGGAAATGGAAAAAGCATATGCTTTCCTATATTTTTATTTGTTTCAAATTAATTGTGGGTATCTAGCGGAATAAAAACATTCTTTTGTTTGTATTGTATAGCTGGACCATTTTGGTCTTTGAAGACTCACTTCTGTAAAATACCACAATTGCCTGAAATTGGACTTTACACAATAACTTGCTACAGTGTTGTGAAAGTGGTCTGACTGTCTTCTGGTCACAGGCCTCCCCCAGACTCCTGAACTGATTACACTGTGAATAAACTGGGATACTGCTGGGAGTTCAGATGTATCATTGAGGATATTACTGAGACAGAAGACCACAGCATGGTCAGGGCTTTGTCCTGTGCAACTTCTAAATTAAGTCACTGAGTTTATTTGCTGGAATGTTTTTGTAAAACCAAACTGACCTATGATTCTGGGTTCATTGCAGTTGTTTATATTATTCTTATTTTCACTCTGACAACCTCATACAAATGTTTTCAACCAATACAAATGCCCAATAGAGATTATTTCAATTTACAGTGTATTGTCAACTATTGTAAAACAAAATACTGAATATAAATCACAAGACATGCTACTCTGCTCTATTCAATTTGTTCAAAATAATCCAGGAGTGTTTTCCCGTCAACATTTTGATAACACTGATCATTTCCCCAACTCTTCAGCCAGAACAGGATATAACTAATGGCAGCGTCACTCTGCAGATCACTGGCAAACTATTGATGCTCGGTCTCCAAAGCTGTCTAGCCTTTAATTTGGAAACTAGCAGCATGCTGGGTCCATCACAAAGTGGCCACATAGCCATGCGTTAGTGGTTTTCAGCATGAGGTGCTCCTCTCTGCTCCATGGGAGGAAGGTTAGTGTGATGCCTCAAACATGCTGGCAAGGGAAGTCAGTCAATTTTCAGTGATGAAGAGACTTAGGGCAGAGGAAGTTCAACAGGTCACGATGTAGCTGTGTCTGCTATTACCCATGAGATTCCACAGCAAGCGGATAATCAGAGGAGGCACTTTTTTCCTGAAAAGACTGTTGGAGCACCAAAGTGTGGGCATCAGAGGCAGTTTTATTGCTTTTGCTATGGCCTTGGATTTTGTGCCAGTGCCAGACCAGAGAAAGCAAATATTTTGCTTGTCTCGCAGCTGTGCAGGTCCTATGTAGATTTCAGGCTGGAAAGAGGCCAGCCCTTGGTAGGGAAACAGTTGAGATAAATAACTTTCCGAGCAAAATAAAATTGTCTGTAATTATAATGTTAAATCACACTGTGAAGGACTGTGAGTGGCGTCAGCACCCTGGGCTAAGCCTGATTTCATGCAATGGGGAGATCCTTTAAACACCAGGGACATCACTGAACTAATGTAGTGGAATCTCATAACCTCTTTTTTCCCCTCACACATTCTCATTGCAGGCAGGCCAAACTGATGACAGATTTTTATGCAGTATAATGAGTTTGCCTTCACACCACCATGGCAGTATAAACACATCATAAAATCTTTCATAAAATCACTCTAAAGCATCTTTCCAGTTTTCTCCCAATAATGCCAAGTAGTCAACATTACATGATCAGCAACACAGCTTGTCTTACTACATACAAAAGTCATCGGGTATATTTTCAATTTTTAATGAGGTCCAGGTTGAGCAGAGTGTATTGTCTAACGTCTAGTTGATCAGTTTCCTGTGTGTTGCATAATGTCTCAAATTAGAAGGCTATTAACTGTAAACAGGCATGTCATGTGTCAATGCTGCCAGCAATCTTAGAGTAAAATCAGTCTGCTGTGTCTATGCTGCAACGTTTCAGCAGAGCAGATAAATGACCAATTAAGATATTGACCCTCTCCTGACCATAGCCCCAAAGAGCACCCATAGAAAGCCCTAGATGTCATCATCAAGAGACCAGCTAACTCTCTGACTGACTGTTTACTGACTTAATATTTACCATTATTGTTTTTATTATTAATATTATTCATGAAATTAATGTTAGAATGAGTGTTGAGTTTAACAAAAACATATATATATCCTTTGGATGTGAGCCAAGTACAAAAACATGTCTTCCATCTGAAGCCCATCTGCAGTCTATTTGACCATACAGACCATTTGTGCTGTATATGTAGTGAAGTTGATAAGTAATTGTGAGGAAATGAATGAGTCTTACTTTGATCATTGTAAAAATGCCTTTGCTATGATTTACGACAACATACCCATGCCTTATGTTGCATATGTGATTTAGATTACTGTAAAGGTAGAAAGCGTGAGTACCTATAGAGGAACAATATACTAGCGAATGGATTTGCTCCATTCTTGGTTAATTTCTTTGCTGGTGTGGGTGTTTGTGTGAAAGACTGTGTGAGTGCAAAAAAAGTCAGCAAACTGTCAGCACTGTTCATCAGCAGCCAAGGCGTGCCTCCATGGTCTCTCTTTCATGGAGCCGATTTTTCCCCAGGAAGCAGAGTGACTCAGTTGTGGTTGTGGAGATTTCTGCATGTTACAGCCCTGCAAAAGGCATGCTTTTCCAGTTCACATTAAGGTCCTTCACCGACCTTAAATATCCTTCCCTTCCAATATATCTACAATTTATCTATGTTTGAGAGAGGTAAAATGGTATGACCTTTTGTAATAAAGCCATATCCTTTAGGGTTTAAAAAGCTCAGGCAATCTTTTCAATCATGTTTTTGTTCTAAAGGGCTAGGCTGTGTTTCATTACCCTATTTTTTCCCCCCACTTCAGTTGATTTTGGGAAAAACTGCAACAAGTGTTACTCATAGTTTAGAATGTGACCTTTCCTTTTCATGGAGTTTGGATAGCAGTCAAAAACAAAATGAAGTAATTTTTTTGTGTTTTTTTCTGTTTTGTTTAGAAAATCAGTATATTTTGTCTTTGACTAAAGAATAATATCCTCCAGATCTTCAGGGTGTATTCACAGTGGTTTAAAGCTAGACCTCTGTCTATAGTTGTTATTATATTTCCCCAGAATTCTTTTGTGATATGGGTAATGCTGTGACCTAATTCAGGGGAGGAACCGCAGGAAATCCCCCTTACTGCATCTGAGGTAATCAGGGTCCTATAGGTTTCTACAGAATAGAGAACGTGAGCTATTGGGCTTGTGTACCCTCAGGATAGAGCCAGTGGTTCTCTCACTATTTCTCACTAATCACAGGTCCAGTTTTATCATGTGTCAAATGTGCTTGTAGATTCAGTCCTTAGTGATAACAGATTAATTTCATGTGTGTAGGTTTAGACATTGGAAACCCCCTAATAAACATTCACTCATCTCGACTCTTGTCTAGCGTACACACACACACACACAGAGATCAAAAGGCAAGCTTTCTATAACAGGAAATAGCCTATTTAATAGGAGGATAGATTAACATAATAAGTGCAAAATTCGGCCCTTCCTGCACTTGAATATGATTAATAGTGATTCAATGTCAACATGTGGTAACAAAATTATTGGTGATTGCAAAGTGTAGTGTATGTTCCTTTGAGCCGGGTGAAAAGGCCTCTGCACTCCTATTCCATTAACTTTGATGCTGTTGGAAAGCCTGATCCTGCAGGATGTAATAGTTGGATCAGGATCCCGACCACACACATTGACACACACCTGCACTCTTCCCCTCTTGTTGTGAGATGAAACATCAATTTCCAGTTTTTCATTACTGCATGTGCTGGATTGAACAATAGCTGAAGCGGTAAGTTCATGCACAGTACAGGATACAACAAAACAGTCATGTCCCCAGTGATTTGTGTGCTGCTTCGATCTTATTCTTTTTCTCTCTATTACATTAATGTGAATTACAAATCAGTGTTTAGACTTGAGTACAAACCAGGCAATGCCCTCTGAAACTGTTTTGATCTTAGATTGAATCAGATACATCAGACTTTTTTTTTTTTTTCTTTTTAACAATCTATTAAGTGATCTTTCATATCCGGGAGGGCAGAATGATAAGTCTGGCATGCTCAGCTAAGTTATGAGGAAACTTTATTTATTATGATCAAACTACAGAACATGGAAGTCTTAACAGAGAATCTTTCTCAAACACCTTTATTGAATTCAATGTCTTTGTGTATATGTTTTGTAGTGTTGGGAACTTTACTTTGCAACTGTAAATTGCCCAACTACAAGTAACTCATGATTTAAAATAGCTATGCTATAGTCAAACTACTTATTTGTAAAAGTAGCTAGCTACTATACATGCATGCGTTGCGATGTGAATCTTTCACAGTTATAAGTATTGATGAACATGTTTTGTTTTCTTCACTAGTGCAAACTGCATCCCGTGTAGCCATATAGTGTGATCTTATTATTCTCCACACAGGTCATTGAAAGCTGAGGCCTGTGCCCCAATATACATTTACGGGTACATATATAAAACTTAGTTCCTGAAAGATGCAATAGTTTGCACAGTTTGCGATTTGCTTAATTCAAAACTAACATTGAACTAGTAGAGAAAAGGGAAACAGTAGCAAGATGGTGTTGTATGACAAACCGCTACACTGTTTCATAATGAAAAAGTAGCTTGTTACTGGAAAAAACAATTTTAAAAAATAGCCCAATTACTATCATGCTAAAAAAAAAAACTGAGAACAAAAAGTAGTAAAGCTTATAGTGTCCCCAACAGTAAATATTTGAGCCAATAACTTTCTCATTCATGCATTGAGTAGATCATAAGCTTGCTGGTAATTGCCGTTACACTGAGAGGCGATGTCTTCCAGATATTTTCGCTCACAGAAAGGAAACTTAGTCTGAAGCTTCATTACAACCCATTCTATGTCAGTATCTATAAGGGAAACACAGAAAATGTACAGTTTAGAAACATTCAATCTAACTGAAAAGTAGAACAAATCAGTTTAATTACTGTTTTCATGTAATGGCACTGAAAATGAAACAGTGAAAAAGTAGAGCAACATGGGAGCATGGGAAGACGCTACATCCCATCACACAAGCCATCCTATTCCATCCTAATCCTTCCCATTCCAGATTGAGCCTGAGGCTGAGCAGTTTGACTGAATCTTCCTGCTGGTTCATCTAGTTCATGCAGCAGGACAGACAGGGTGGGAGTGCTCCACCGCAGTGCTCCTGCCAGCCCATTCCACACACAGTGTCATCCCAGTCCTCTAACCACTTGCTAATGGGACAAACAAGCCTTGTTGCACACATGTCCTGTCCATGCATCCCCAGTCCCAGCGTCACAGACTCTTGCTGCCTTTGCAGCCTCTGCTTGGATAGAGCCGCAGACGAAATTGAGTAAGGCAAGTGGTGACATTCTGCAAGCTTAATCATTGTGCTAATTAAGATGGATAGAATGACTGTCACGCAGTGAAGGATTGCAACAGAAGATGCCAGGGACCCATAGACACGCTATGGACTATGTATGAGCCATATTGTATAAACACCAGATGTCCGGAGGCCTCAGGAAAAGTCCAGTGAGTGCAACATTACACTGACAAGGACCACAGACAGCTGAGAGGCAGCCCAGGACAATTACAGCTCTAAGTGACATCAAATGTTGTTAGCAGTCAGAGGCAGATCCTTGAGTTTTTGGATTGGTCCTGGCTCACCCCAAACCTTGGCTAAAGGTCAGGTCCCCGCCAGTGATTCAAACGTATTTCATTGATTCAAATGAGGCAGAATGTACACACGTAATGTATCATTAAGTAACCTAGAATACATGCAGACAGACAGAAGGTGAACAGCACATTAATCCTGCAGTGTCATGCGGCATGTGCTCCATAAACAGTGCTAGCTCACGGAAAAGTCAGCTCCAGCCACCCCTCTTGGCAAAAAAGTGAGGAATTTTCAAATGTGGAGATGGTTTAAGGCTGTGGCCAGACAATGAATCAAACTACAAATCATCTAAATCTGAATGTTTTTATGAAGCAACGTTGAGGATTTCCCAGTGATCTTTCACCTAGATAAACAACACATGTAAATAAAATTCAATACATTAAACACTTTATTTACAACTACACAATCGTATATGAGAGTATTTCATACGTCTCCTTTATGACGAAGTTTTGGATACTGAAGACAGAATTGATTGTTTATGTTTGAAATCACGAGCTGATTGCCTTAAACCTGAATGAACCTTGAATGTAGCTTGTCTGAAGACTGAAGCATGTGTACAAGTAAGGACAGAACAGAAAAGCGAGATATAGAGCGCCTAGCCGGTTTTTCTAGTGTTGACTCTCAGACATCATACTAATCAGATTGCTGTCAAACAATTTTTCCAGCAGTCATTTTGGATGTGAGTCAAACCAACGTCAAAAATGACTATTTCTTCCAGTGAATTGGCCTCTCTCAGTGGGTGCACCTAATTAGCTGTAGCCTTTACTGCTACCTCATGCATTCTACAGCACTAAATCGGCGTCTCAGCGCCACATTTCTGTCTCACAAGGAGGATTTAGAGGCTTATTTTTTATTTACATAATATGGTACATTGCCTAACGGTGCTTGACAAAAAATAATATTGGGAATGGGAGGCAGAGCTCTGCACAACATCAATCACGTGAGACAAATTGCGTTTTGATACGAGGTGACATTGCAATGGAAAGAATCACAAAAAAAAGCGCTTTGAAACGCCTAAGACTAAACACGCACAATGTCTGGCGCATAAATCTGAGTTACCCTCCTCTGCTGCGCTGTCAGTGTGGAGCTCTGATGGGAAGGACACAGGGGATGAGGCAGGGTCCTGCGGTTCTTCCGTCTGCCAGACATTACCAAGCTCCGGCGTGCAGGAGAGCAACTCAGACGTACTACCTGATCCTCTCGCCTCCAGTCTGTCTAGGAAGGCCAAGTTCACCCTGGAGGAAATATATCACCACTCCATAACAACCTTTTAGTCTGACCCATACATCAGAGAGTTATTATGAAGCTATTCATATTTCCCTGGCTAGCTGATTAACCGTGACATTCATGGGTTTGTAAAGTTCTTTTAGACTTAGGTATCCTTACCGCAGATGTTCATTTTCCATTCGTCTTTTCCTGTCCTCCTCTTCTTGTTTATGTTTTTCTTCCAAAATTTGACTCTGGAAACGATAAATTAATGGAATCTTAATCCATGATAGTACTGACTCATCTATTTTTCAGAGTAAGTTGCACGAGAGGGCAGTTGTTTTTCAGTCACTTATAGTTGTCACAACAACTTAATCACACACTAGCAATATCAACCATGTAATGGTCATTCAGTCAAAATTCAGGTTATTTTTGACTGATTATAAAAATTCTAGTCTGGTAGTCGACTGCCCTAATACACTTCGCTACATACATCTTCAACAAACACCAGTGCAGTGGATCCTCGATGTCGAACTAAGATGTTTTTCACGGGTGCAAATATTACTACATTAGTGAAAGTTAGTGAATTAGCTGACATGAACTCATGTATGAGATAAATATATATGACCATGGCATGGTTGTCTGGTTTGTACTAAACAGGCTGGTTTGAATATTTCAGAACCTGCTGCTCCCCTGGGCTTTTCACAGTCTCGAGAATATTGTGGGAAAACAAAAAAACATCCAGTGAGTGGCAGTTCTGCAGACAGAAATTCCTTGTTGGCAAGAGAGATCAGAAATTGTATATATGTATATGTCAGGAGAGCACAATGTCGGTATGTTTCTGCCAGTTTAATGGAATCAGTACTTTAGGGGAAAGCATATTGGGATTAGCATTTTTGACAAAGTACCATTTATCTTTCACCTCTAGTTTCATTTACTTGCAATGAAGCCAGTACCAAATATGGTGAAACATCATGGTGAAAAATCATGATAGAAACGCTAGGATAAGTTAATCAAGGGCATGTGCTGGTGCTTTTTTCTTGCATATCGCCCATGTTTGCTACAAACTGAAACAGCCATGAAACACTTGTGTAAATAATGTTTTTTTTTTAAGTTATTTGACTCTGGTACCTTTCTCCTTTGCTCATCTTTGTTCTGCTGTAGGGTCACCTGATCCTCGGCCTTCCTGGCCTCCCTGTATTCGTGCGCTCGAGTCTGTGAAGAAAGACCTCAATATGAATCAGTCCACTGAAGGTGATACAATCACACAGATGGACAGAACCCTGAACAGCGAGTATTAGATGTTCGTTTCTGATATAATCGTGGCATTCTTAACACAATCAGCTGCTATGAGGAGGGGTGAGGCAAGAGTACTTAAAAGATGAAGAGAACCTTTGTGCTTTTGGTCAGATAGCTTAGGGACACCAGGGAACGGCTGCTCTGTTTGGAATGGCTCAAGAGCAAGAGGAATAGGTGGGACGACCTGGGCCTGGCACCCTGGGAAGTCAACGCACATGATCATATCCACAAACAGAGGATATGGAGGAGATTAATCTGTCTTGTCTTCTCAGTGGCCACGAAACCACATCAAGGCGGTGTCTTTCCACACACACTTTGATCAGCTGGCTTATGACATTTAGATTGGAGCATTCCATTACTTTTCTTGGAGGGCTTCCAGAGACTTGAATCAATACCCTGTGAAGCACACTCAAAAAAGCCTCTTCTTCTAGAAAACTGATGGGACCAGACCACTGTTACTTATGCAGTATGCCTGTACTGATCTAACCCCTGACATTTTTTATGTGTTAGCAGGATGTTCCTCCATAGGGAAAGAACTAGATGTCCAGAGAAGAAATGCTTGCACAAAAATACAGTAAGCCACACGAAAACTTTTTTTCCTCACCACAGGACCTGCAAAAGCAATGTCGTCAGATGCCACATTCAAGTGGTTCATACAGTAAAACAGGCCCCACTCTTCTCAATCTCCTGTCTGCAGAATCATCCCTGGCCTGCTGATGCACAGACTGAGATAGAATACTATTTTACTATAAAAAAAATATATTTTTAGAGCACATTTAAAAATACACCATCCCATAGCAGCTGTGCCTTGTCTGCTTAGCTAAGTGAGCAAACCAAGGATGACAGTGGCTAGGAAAATTCTCTAGGCTGGAGGTAGGAAGAAGCGAGATAGCAGGAGAGCTCAATTTGCTCTTCCAATCACTAGAAATCCCGAGTTGCTTTGAATCTCTGCACAAATGTATAAGTTGTTAGTGAATATGCAAAATAGATACATACACTAGCTATCACTGGAATCATTATACAGCAGTTACAGAAGACAGATCAAAACAAACAACCAAAATAAATTCTTGTCTCGCAGATATTACAGACAATCGGTGCCCTGTCAGTTCCGTATAAGAGCCCATTACAATATACAGTATGTATTTGGAAATACATATCTCAGCAGATTAAATGACACTGAGACAGGGACAATGACGCTGTCCCAACTACATACTCCTAGACTGCTTATGTCATTGGCTGAGACACTGGCTGCAGTCTAGGTACTTTCACTAGAACAATGCAAGTTATACCACACCAGTCTGCCCCTTTCCTGCACTCTCACACATCCTTCTGCATTCTGTGAACTCTGGGAAGTCCCTTCAACTCTGTTCATATCATTGTGCAGAAGCAGCACTTGTATCATCACATTGGCTGGCCATGAAGATTAAGTCTGTGTATTTATATTTGGAGGAAATTCAATGACGGACTCAGATAGCCCTTTCCAATGTGTGGGTATAGAGGAGATAATTCAGAGAGGAAGTTGAGCCCATTGGCAGACTGACTCTTGTCTGCAGATGAATGCACCATGTTGATGAAAGCCCTCAAGAGGGGCCTGTTTATTCTGAAAACATGCATCAAAGTCAGATCAAATGGTGTGAATTACCCCAGTTTCTTGGGCTGTAACCTCAGTGCCACAGCTATGCAGGAAAGATTTGAACCCAGGCCTATGGAACACACAGTGCATTCTTTGGCTGTCATCTTACCCAAGATGACGCGGGTGCGGAGCTGCTCGCTGCCATAGGAACTGAGCGGGACTTCTCGAGCCTTTGAAGATGCGCTTCTCTTTTCCTACAGAGCAGAAAGACATAAGATTAAAAATGAATAGGTCTACCACTAGAATATAGATTTTTTTTTTTTTTTGTAAATGAATGGCTGTATATTTAAATCAAATTTGATATCAGTGTGTCAAACATAACCAAAATAACTAGATTTAAGTGAACACATTGTCAGTTGATGGTTTATTTTGCCAGTTTGTGGCATTCTCATGACCATGCATAATGAATATTTTTGGGCGCCACTGATAACGTGCACCACTTTTTTTGTTGTTTTAATCGACTCAAAAAGGCTTGAACTCCTGCTGCTTCTGCTTTAGTGCTACTGTGTCACTGTGTCTACTGGAGTAGACGGTAATGGAAAAAGGCTGTACTTCTTTGAAACTGTGTTCTCAGATTTGTTATTTTTGGATTTTAGCCAGCAGAGCAACAGCAACCAACTTCCTTCTAATCTCTGAACATTGCATACTTAACTCCATGGGGATGTGACAACAGCTAATGAAAATATGTGAACATACATTAGAAGTTCTTGTTGGTACAGCTCCCTTCTCCGTTCCTCCTCCCGCTTTTTCTTCATTTCGAGAATGTTGGCCTGCAAAGCAATTTCTACATGTAATATTGTGTAACCTTATTGTCTCTATAATGCCGAACTCTGAAGATGTTTCAAATATATATAAATGATTTGGATAAGAAAAGTATTGGATTCAACCTGAACATAAAACAGAAATAGGCTGTAATTATAAACACACAAACTATTTAATGGGCACTTAATTGGTAATAATGATTAGTAAATGGGTGACTGGAGCATGTCTAACCAAATTCTCATTCAAACTGTTGTAGTTTGTAGCTATTAATAGATTGAACTCATTAATAAGCACGTCCTAGTTTCTGTATACATGTCTGTAGATTAATTCTATTGAATTGCATTGCATTTGATGGCCATATGACAGGTCTCAGCAATGACCTCTAGGGTTTTAAAGCAGCACTACAACAATATAATAATACCTCAATGCTAAATAAGAACACTTGTTTCAATGATTTCAGTTGAGCAAATCTACAATAAACACATAATCATGTCACAGAAAATGTCAATTTATCATCCTGTCATACCTTCTCTCTCTGAATGGCCTTCTTCTTCTGATTCTCTTCTTCCTCTGCTTGCCTTTTTTGTCTGTTCATTTCCTGTTGTTTGAGCTAGAGAAAAGGCCAAAAATATAATTATTAAATACAGTGCAACTTAAAATTCATTTTCATGGGTGAATTTATTTAAAATTGTAAACAGAAAGTCAGCACCTTTTTCTGGAGTTTAGACTGGGGGTTCATCACCTGCTGTCGCTGTCGTACCTCTGACAATGATACATCCCCACCTATGACAGAGAAAACATTACCAGTACTTGTATATGTCTATAGTAAGTGCCCTAAGCTTATTTTTCATACATATCCCTATTACCTAGCTTCTCTGGGGCCAACTGAATGGGGCCAGGCCGATGTTCCTCCTTCCATCTCTGGTGATCCTCCAGTTCTTTCTGTGACACTGCAAGAGGAAAGATAAAATACAGATACTTCCCAGTGTGCTCCCTTCACCTCCTTAAATCTTAAATATATGTTTGCAAAACAGCGTTTGAACTATTTAAACGAATGAAAAAGTATTTAAATGCAGTATCATACAATTGATCATTAAATCATTCAATAAGATGTAATGTAAGATTTGTTAAATGTATAAGGTTTCCCTTAAAATATTTAACATTTCCATTTTGTTTGATGTAAACGATTTGAAGATATCTTTGAAATATGCCATCTTTATAGTTAAAGCAGTAGTTAATATACCCAATACATTTTCAAAACAAAAAATGTGTTATTCAGATACATTTTTGAAAATTGAGCAAGATATTTTTATTGCTTTGATAAAGCAAAGGGAATCATTAACTACTGACATTACACAACTCAAAATGTTTCAGAGTAACACCTAGACATGATTTAATATTTTATCATTTAACACAGAAGCATAAATACTCAGTAGACCCAGCTCATTTTTGGTTAGCCATGAGCACTAAACAAATCAACAAATAACTTTTATCTTACTGGTGAATTAATATGTTCCTCAGTACTCGTCACTTCAAGACATGAACAAAATGTAATGGAGGGTAAAATTACATTTAACACAGACACGTATGTTTAGCCATACAGAATGTATGTTGAACTCGCACCTGTGAGAAACAAATATGGAGAGGAAATGTGTGGAGAACAAGGGGATGGAAAAAACAGTAACTTACTCCTCAGCAGTTTGTCCCGTCTTGATTCATTCGGTGGAATCATGGTGTATCCATCAGAGCTGAGTGAGCATAAACATAATTAGTTACAGCAGGTACCATTTACTAACCAGCTCCATTCATGCCTTGAACTTAACAAACTCCATTGGCTCATTTGCAAAGAATGTCCCAAACAAAGGTGGGGCATGAGTAATTTTATGGTAAACAAAGTCCAAATACATTCCCACAAATTATCATCTGGAACTTCCCTTCAAAACTCACCATAAGAGCTATGACCCAAATGTGTCTGTCCAGAAAGACACAGACGGCTAAATAAAATCACAATAATAAGCACCCTAAAGAAGAAATCAGCATCAATGATGATTTACAGCCATAATCTTACTAATTCAAAATGCATGCTCATTGCTTTACTTCTATACAGTGTCTAATATAGAATTTAGTGTTTAGTTACTGTGAACAACTGTCACACATGGACAAATAACATGTTGAGGATATTTCAAACATAATCCCTACTGGAGACTTATCATGATTGGTCAATTATATTAATTTGTTTCAATTTTGTCACAGAATTTGTAGTCATGCACTATTTTTTTTTTTACAGAAGCACACAGAAGGACACACCAAATCTTGTGGATCCCCTCTGGAAGGGAATTCATGGCACCACAACCAGGTAGGTGAGGTTTCACAGTGTGCTGCATTTATTTTTCTGCACATTATAATATTTTAAAGATTATGAGACTAACCAAAATCATCTCTTCTAAATGTATTTAAAAATGCTTGCACAGCTCAAAATATATCTTATGATGTCTCAATACTTTTCTGATGGCTACATATAAAGAGAACTACTTCAATATAATTACCGTCATGTCCATCACTTTTATATACAGTAAACACAATTTTTACATTTTGCCTCTGTACACCACCACAATGGATTTGAAATGAAGTAATCGAAGTGTAGACTTTCAGCTTTAATTCAAGGGGTTTAACAAAAGTATTGCATTAAACGTTGAAGAATTACAGCCATTTTTTCATAGTCCCTCTATTTTCACAGGCTCAAAAATAATTGGACAAACTAACATAATTATAAATATAAGGATCATTTTTAATACTTGTATGCAGTCAGTTACTCCCTGATGTCTATGGAGCCCATGAACATCTCTAAATGCTGTGTTTCCTCCACTGAGATGCTTTGCCAGGAATTTACTGCCGCCTTCAGTTGCTACTTGTTTGTGGGTCTTTCTGCCGTTTTGACTTCATTAAGTGAAAAGCGTGCTAAATTGAGTTGAGGTCAGGTGACTGACTCGGCCATTTAAGAACATTTCATTTCTTTCCCTTAAGAAGCTCTTGGTTTGCTTTTTGCAGTATGTTTTGGGTCATTATCCATCTGTACTATGAAGCGCCATCCTATCAGTTTTGCAGCATTTGACTGAATCTGAGCAGAAATGATAGCTCTATACACTTCATCCTCCTACTTTTATCAGCTGTCACATCATCAATAAACACCAGTGACCCAGTTCCACTGGCAGCCATACATGCCCATGACATAACACTGCCTCCACCATGTTTGACAGATGATGTGTTATGCTTTGGATCATGAGCCCTTCCTTTCCTTCTACATACTCTTCTCTTCCCATCATCCTGTTACAGTCTTGGTTTGATCTGTCTAAAGAATCTTGTTCCAGAACTGGGCAGACTTTTTTTCAAATCTGGCCTTTCTGACCTTGAGTGTTACCAGTGGTTTGCATCTTGAGGTAAACCCTCTATATTTACAATCATGAAGGCATCTCGAAGGCATCTTAACGGCACATGTCATTACGTCACTGCACCACGCCGTCCGACGTCCCTCCAGAATTTCACGTATCAACATACAGTTCGTCTTCATTATGGTACCGTATACAGCTTTGGGTGTTTTTATAAAAAATTTTTACGAATGCTTTAAGTGCAGATAATTATTTGTCATGCTGTTTGTACTAATAGACAACTGCTTGAAGCCGTGGGCTGCGTCCCAAACCGCGTACTTACCGTCTGTATAGTATCCGAGATACATGTATTTTTCCCCACTACAGGCCTATAGTAGGCAAGTTTGCTGTTTGGGGCACAGCCATACTCTCTTGTTCGCCGTAAAATGTTGAGCACTGCCGTGTGTGATTGTGTCCTGTCGCAAAATGCAGTGAAAACTCTCACACAACATTAATAATGTGATTAAGGTGTTTACATGTCTGTAATACACATCGATAATGCAACTAAAACAGGAATACTCCACATGTCTTAATTCGATTAGTGTTTACTTCGAGTATGACCTTAATCAGATTAAGGTAATTAAAAATTGCTGTTTACATGGTAGTTTCTTAATCACAGTATTGTCTTAATTGGATTAATAGTGGATTATTGTTGTCCATGTAAACGCACTGAATGATACACTTATCACTACTTGACTTGGCTAGATGTTGTTAAGGAGGTTTTCTTCACCAAGGAAAGAATCTTCCACTTTAGTTATATTCCGTGGTCTTTTGGTGTTGCTGAGCTCAAGAGTATATTGCTTCTTTTTAAGAATGTACCAAGTTGTTGATTTGACCACTCCTAAAGTTTTTGCTATTTTTCTGATAGGTCTGTTTTTTTTATCAGCCTAATGATGGCCTCCTTCATTTTCATCGACACCTCTTTGGACTGCATATTGAGAGTTCCCATGAACAGCTTCCAAAAGCAAATTCCGCACTTGGAATGAACTCCACATCTTTTATCTCCTTAATTTGTCATTAAATAATGAGGAAACAGGCCCCAACTGGCCATGAAACTGCTTATCCAATTAATTCAATTAAATTCAGTTTTATTTGTATGGCGCTTTTAACAATGGACACTGTCCCAAAGCAGCTTTACAGAAATATATAAATTCAGGATATAGATTTTAAATGTATGAATTCATCCCTAATGAGCGAGCCAGAGGTGACGGCGGCAAGGAAAAACTCCTTGAGACGATATGAAGAAGAAAACTTGAGAGGAACCAGACTCAAAAGGGTTATCCTCATCTGGGTGACAACAGCTAGCAACTTTTACAATTATAAATAAATAATTACTTTTGAGCCAGTGAAAATGGAGAGTAAAAATGGCTGTAATTTCTAAATGGTTAATGCAATATTTTTGTTAAGCAGTGTTTATAAGAAACAATCACATGAACAGTCCATTCTTATGGTGTTAAGACACCACTTCAGAATCAAGAGTCAAGATTTTCTAATAGCTCTGTGTTCACGAGTTGTGGCACAATGGTGATACACTAGGTGTGTTCACAGTGCATTTTTAACTGTACTTACATTTTCTTTAGGATTTACTCACACATCTGATGAATATACAGTATATGATAAATAACTGAAATATTAATTGAACTTGACAGTGTAATCTGTATATAGAAATGCAGTAACATGTCTCAAATTATAAGATTCAAAGACAAGTCAGTTGAGGTTTACATTAGTTAGTCTTTACCAGTGCAAATTTACACATACTCAGGAGCAGGACACGAAAGTTTTTCCGAATTTATAGAATTTTCATGAATACCAATTTTTTTGTGTAAATTCTCATGCGAATGATTTAATCCATTTGTTATCCACATAAATCCATTTGTATCCAGCTTGATAAATGAGGTCCATTGTTAGGATAAATTTTCTAAATACTAGTTAACTGTTATCCACAACTGTTATCTACTTTATGCTTTAGTACACTTAAACTTTGAGTGTGTCATCTGACATCATCTTACATTGTGGGATCAGGTTCCGTAGTTAAAGGAAAACTCACATTTACATTCACATTTACATTTATTCATTTAGCAGATGCTTTTATCCAAAGCGACTTACAAATGAGGAAATACAAGCAAAAACACATTAAATAGGTTTACATTGAAATAACTGAACTGCCGTCAGTGATTCTGATAATAATTTGTTGGTTAAGGACCAACACGAGGACATTGCTAGCACAGTCACAATGTTGTTTTGTAGCTCAAATATTTCAGTGGTCTCATAAGGGATAACACTCAGACTTCTCTGTTAGCTCCTAAGAAATGAGGAACAGTTTCTTTTCTCACTCACCATATTTCAGCCATGTTCAATGTCATATTAATGCAAAACCCGACATAGAAGTAGTGGAGACAGAAATCATTGAACTCAAAGTTCCAGAATGCAATACAGCTATATGACATAGTGATAGCGATCTATGAGATAACAAGCACACAATGCAAAGCAATGATGACAATATTAGCATCAGCGTTAAAGCTTTGGAACACAATTAGTTTGTGCAAAATATACAGGTGAGGAGAGGTGGACAGACTAATCGACTAAAGTACTGCTGTGGCTATAGAAACTTCCAGCTAAGGTAGAAATCAGTCCTCAGGTAGCTGAACGGGATTATGAGCAATAATAAAATAAATAAATAAATAAATCTTGGACTGATAATGCAAGTTGGTCAGAGTAAATTTTTCTTTTAATTTGTGAACTTTCCTTTAAAGGTTTCCCTAAAAATAACATTACAAACCATCAGCTAACCATTAAAATCATTACAATTACCATTATTGATCCTTAATGGCATCCACTAGACACAACATGCCACCAATAGAAGGCAACAAATTAGAGTAGAGACCCATAGGGACCATTACAGTTTCTATTAAAACCCAATACAAATCCCATTATAACCATCAAAACCATTACAAAGTCCATGAGGGTTTCTATTGTTGTTGTTCTTTTCTTCAGCAGGGAATATTTTGTGTCTTCTGGCCAGATATATAGCATATAGTTTATTTCAGGTTTTTATCAACAAACTAGTGGTTGTTATGTCTATAACATTGTATATTGTATCTATATGTTATGTATATTATATGCATTTCTTTCTTTCTTCTTCTTCTTCTTTTTTATTTTATTTTTTTTAATCCTGAAGATATAGGCTATGGACAACTGCAAATACAAGCTACAAAAAGAGAATACAAAAAAAGCCACCATCTATAATTACAATAATTCATACTCGATCTGAATTTGCTGTAATTATAACTGTTTCTAATGTCTCTGAAAGGCTTTAATGACTAACACATATGATTCGTGTGATAACAGATAGCATATACAGCTGTAGTTCAGTCAGCTAAAATAGAGCAGGGAAGTCCTAGGCTGAAGCGCTCCTCTCCTCTGCGCATGCGTGGACTACGTTGACAGTTTTCTGCTTTCACCCAGTTCAACAGAGGAAACGAAACAGAAACTTAAGCGGATAGTAATTCGGAAGAAATGTTTATCTTTCAACACAATATTAAACTTTAAACCCATAATTGTAGTATATTTATAATACCAGTTATATAGTTAAGTATTAGGCTATAGGCAAGAGTTTGTAATCCGTCAAATATCTATTAAGCAAGCCCACTGTAATGTCTCCATTAGAGTGTCCCTGTCATACAGTTAATTATGTGGCGCCACATATAAAAAAAAAAAAAAAAAAAAAAAAAATATATAATACTATTCAAGTTTAGAGAGAAAAGTTTTTTTATTGATCTGGTAATAACTTACTGTGTCGGATTCCGAGAACCTTGAGGCTGTGTGTTTTGGTTTGTGGAGTCATTCTCATTTCCACCCATTTGCGTTTGGTTCACTCTGTGGTTCGGTCCAGTGTTTGGCGCCGTCCATATGTCAGCGCTCCTATTCGGATTCATAATTTGGTACTGATTCAAGCTTATTTATAATTGAATAAAATGGGCTTCTCAGAGAGTCCTTCGTTAAGTGCTAGGCTACTAAATCAGCAGAGAGAGAAGTGACCCAGTAGCTCGCAGGTCTATCTAAGGCGTGTCTAACTAGAGTGTCATATGTGGTGTGGAAGGTAATTATCCAAAAGTTGTATAATCCAAAGTATATAAACTAAAATGGTTATATAATCACGGCTAGCTATCATGCCTATATAATTATAGTGAACTCGAGGCAATGTGTGATAGTGAGGGACAACTAAACTGTATTGGGTATACTTATTCCTCCAACTAGAGCACCATTAGTAGAATAATGCACTATAAGTGACACAATATGCAAATATGATGGAGTGCGATCTGAGCTGAGAGTCATTTTAATAATAATAATAATAATAAGAAGAAGAAGAAGAAAAATGATTATGATGATGACTATATTATTATTATTATTATTATTATTATTATTATTATTATTATTATTATTAATAATAATAATAATAATAATAATAATAATAATAATCCATATACAGCAATCAAAATATTTTCACCAAGGACAGTCAACCAAAATGTAATAGAAATAAAAGTAATAAAAACCTATGAATAATATAAAGGTTTCATATTTACTGTGTAACCATATTTGCTCTTGTTCTTTCATAATACATTTCTTGACATTTGCTTATTGAATTCTATATATGATATATTTATATTAATATATTACAACAAATATTAAAAGTAAGTCTGTCTCTACATTTGCTGTCAGCTCAGTTACTTTGATGAAAACTCCAGTTTAAAATAATGGATTCTTAATAATGAAATAATGTTTTTACCTATTTAACCTGTAAGAATAAAATAAAACCTATGCATGATTTATACTACGTAAAATGTAAAAGAAAAAAAAAGATGAGAGTCAAGACCAGGTTTACAATTTACTCATCTTTAGCAATTGCTTTATATCAGTGGTGTGTGTGTGTGTGTGTGTGTGTGTGTGTGTGTGTGTGTGTGTGTGTGTGTGTGTGTGTGTGTGTGTGTGTGTGTGTGTGTGTGTGTGTGTGTGTGTGTGTGTGTGTGTGTGTGTGTGTGTGTGTGTGTGTGTGTGTGTGTGTGTGTGTGTGTGTGTGTGTGTGTGTGTGTGTGTGTGTGTGTGTTGGCTTAGTGGTTAGCACGTTTGCCTCACACCTCCAGGGTCAAGGGTTTGACTCCCCTGTGTGTGCGGAGTTTGCATGTTCTCCCTGTGCTGTGGGGGTTTCCTCCAGGTACTCCGGTTTCCTCCCCCAGTCCAAAGACAGGGTAGGCGGATACATTTCCAAAGTGTATGAATGGATGTATGAACCACTGCACCCATCTTCAGTCGTCTTGACTCAGTCTTGCCACTGGATCATGGTGGTCACCTTGAAGTGAGAGTGAGGCCGATGCTGTGCAAATCGAGTCCCAGTTTGTGTTTTCCATAATGGAGGCAGAAATCGAAACCAACGGACGAACTCCTGTCTGTGTGTGTTCATGATGCCAACGAAAATCTATTTCAGCTTTGTACCCGATGTTGTTCCTGGTAAAGGCTCTGGATCCACTGCAACCCTTACCAGGATAAAGCAGTTACTGAATGAATGATCTTGTAATAATCCATCCATCCATCCCATCCATCCTCAACCGCTTATCCGTAATCTGGTCATGGGGGTAGCAGCTACAGCAAGGGACCCCAAACTTCCCTTTCCTGAGCCACATTAACCGTCTCTGACTGGGGGATCCCGAGGCGTTCCCAGGCCAGTGTGGAAATATAGTCTCTCCACCTAGTCCTGGGTCTTCCCCGGGGTCTCCTCCCAGCTGGATGTGCCTGGAACACCTCCCTAGGGAGGCGCCCAGGGGGCATCCTTACCAGGTGCCCGAACCACCTCAACTGGCTCCTTTCAACACAAAGGAGCAGCGACTCTACTCTGAGTTCCTCCCGTATAGCCGAGCTTCTCAGTCTATCTTTAAGGGAGAAGCCAGCCACCCTCCTGAGAAAACCCATTTCGGCTGTTTATACCCGATCTAGTTCTTTCGGTCACTACCCAACCTTCATGACTATAGGTGAGAGTAGGAACGAAAATTGCCTGGTAGATCGAGAGTTTTGCCTTCCGGCTCAGCTCTCTTTTCGTCACAACGGTGTGGTAAAGCGATTGCAATACCGCTCCCGCTGTTCCGATTCTCCGGCCAATCTCCCGCTCCGATGTCCCCTCACTCGTGAACAAGACGCCGAGGTACTTGAACTCCTTCACTTGAGTTATGTTCTCATTCCCTACCTGGAGTAGGCACTCCTTCGGTTTCCTGCTGAGAACCATGGCCTCAGATTTAGAGGTGCTAATCCTCATCCCAGCCGCTTCGCACTCGGCTGCGAACCGATCCAGTAAGTGCTGGAGGTCACGGACCGATGATGCCATCAGGACCACATCATCTGCAAAAAGCAGCGATGTGATCCTCAGGTCACTAAACCGCAACCCCTCCCCACCGTGATTACGCCTCGATATCCTATCCATAAATATCATAAACAGGATTGGTGACAAAGCGCAGCCCTGGCGGAGACCAACCCCCACCTGGAACAAATCCGACTTTTTGCCGAGCATCCGGACACAGCTCTTGCTTTGGGCATACAGCGATTTAATAGCGATTTAATAAAATTTTAAGAAGGGAACCCCTCACCCCATACTCCCTCAGCATCTCCCACAGTAGACCCCTGGGGACCCGGCCATATGCCTTCTCCAGATCCACAAAACACATGTAGACCGGATGGACATACTCTCAGGCCCCCTTGCAATAAGTGGCACTTAATTTGCAAGACAGTGTAAGTAATTACATGTAAGCAAGTTGAATTCACTACCAGATACTTGTGAACAGCAGTTCACAAGTAAAAGGGTTGTATAGCTACATTTGAATAAAACTCATAGGATATAAATGGCTGAGATGGGCCAGTATTGTTTCCACAAGTCATGCATATACTCTTTAAAATAAACATTTCAAAATGGCAATTTATTGTGTCAAAAAGGCACCTATTTTGAATAATGAACAGGTATCTTCTCAAACAGCAAAGGCAGCTGTTTTGTTTGGAGCACAGCCAACATCAAGCAGGGATATCTGCAGGCTAGTGTCATTTATGTCACTTTGCATACTGATGATATATTAGAGCAGGTGACAGGTGATATATTAGAGCTGCCAATAAATAAAGTATCAAATATGTTTGCATTCAGTGATTGTATTGTGCTCTATGTAACAGGTAGGGAGAGGTCAACAGAAGCCATGGCAGGTTCACCACTTCACTGAAAAAGGAAGAACACTTGTCAACAGTAGAAACCCTCATAGAATTTGTAATGGTTTATTGGTTTTAATGGGAATTGTATTGGTTTTAATGGTAACTGTAATGGTCCCTGTGGGTCTCTACTGGTAATTTATTGGCTTCTATTGGTGGTACGTTATGTCTAGTGGATACCATTTAAGAACGAACAACAGTAATGGTTTTAATGGATAGCTCATGGTTTGTAATGGTATTTGTAGTGGAAACCATTGAAATTTCTGTGATGGGTTCTACTGTTTTTTTTTTTTGAAAGCAGGGATAGGTCTACTTTATGCACTATGATTAAATTATTTCCACTCCAACAATTAGAAAACCTACTCGCTTCCTCTTACAAAAATCACCGTCAGACGTACTTAATCTCCAAACTCAATCTGCAAATCTCTTTTTCTGTTTTTTCATGGGCTAGAAATATGCTATGTGTATGTAAAATCCCTTCTGTCATGATAGCCATCAGGAATAAAACAGTGTTCCATAAGCTAAAGAAATGAAAATAGATTAGATTTGTGAAATTCTAATTTCGGTTTCAGTCTCACTTTATAAAACACTATATTAGGTTTCAACAACAAAACAGGTTCAATTAAAATGGAAAATAACCTTAAATAAATCAATTAGATTAAATAAATAACATAAAAATACTGAGGTAAAAAATGCCTGAAACTCAGAAAACAACATTCTATAATATATTAATCTCTGTAAATATTAGGTAGATTAATAAAGAAGCTTATATAAAACAGGCTAAGTAAAGACAGTGAGTGAAATGTATTTACTGCAATCTACAGTTAAATAATTACAATTGTAATGCATTTACAATCTAGTCTTATTACACTACAGTTACACAATTTTCCGGATTCGCGCGTGTCGTTTGTCCTAACTGGCGACCCGTAGATTATTTTAAGGGTCTGAAACATGGCGAGTACAGGCGGTCGTATAGCAACGGATAGTGACCTTCTGAGATATGCCGAATATACACCCAGACCTAAGCAAAGGAGTGAAACAGATATTGATAAACGCGTTGTGAGTAAACTTTACTGCGTGGCTTTTAAGACGTGTATTCATAAATAACCGGTTAGTGGCGTATTAGCTCGTGTAAGCTCTGAAACACGAGTAGCACGTAGCGGCTAGCCAGGACCCCAGCTGTTATTTATGTGACTTTGAATAGCTAGTTAGCTCCATATGCGCTAGTTTTAGCCTGCTAGATGTCTAGTTGTTCGTTTATGTGTTTAGCATCCATCTTTTTTTGCGAAACTTAACTTTCAGACCAGCCAATTTAAGTCAAGTACAGATAAATAACCTTCACTGCGTATCTTGTTTAAAATACACAAGTTACCATTTCAGTAACTAGTAGCCGTTGAAGTGTAAAGTTGTTGAATCGTGAGCACGTTCAGTACGTTTACATGGACAACAATATTCCGATATTAACCCGATTAAGAAACTACCATGTAAACAGTGATTATTGATTACCTTAATCTGGCTAAAGTCATACTCGAAGCAAACACAAATCGTATTAAGTCATGTGGAGTATTCCTATTTTAGTCACATTATCAAAGTGCATTACAGACATGTACACACCTTAATTACACTATTAACATCGTGTGGGAGTTTTCTCCACATTTTGCGGCAGGACACATACACACACGCGGCAAACAAGAGAGCACGGCTGCGTCCGAAACCACGTAATTACCTACTATATAGTAGGAGAAATGCATGTATTTCAGCTACTATATGGTAGGTAAGTACGCGGATTGGGACGCAGCTCATGGCTTCAAGCAGTCGTCTATCTGCATGTATAGCATGACAAATAATTACCTGCACTTGAAGCTTTCATAAAATTAAAAATGAAACACCCCAAACTGTATACGGTACAATAACGTCGAACTGTATGTTGATACGTGAAATTCTGGAGGGAACGTCGGATGGTGTGACGTGGGGACATAATGACGTGTGACCTTAATCACAATATTGTCTTATTCAGAAAAAGGTCACTAATTAGATTACTGCTGTTCATGTAAACATTCAGTATGAGCACAAAATATTTGCAGTCCATTAAAATTGGTTAAAAGCAGATTACTCACTTGTATTGTTGTCATTTACAGGGCAGCACACTAATTGCAGTTGGACTTGGTGTTGCTGTAGCAGGATTAGCAGGTAAGCAAAACTGATGTACAGTTAAATGCTCAGAAATAATTTTAGCATCATGATACAGTGGATTTTCATCTGTAATCTGTTACATACACCACAGGGTTGAGCTGTCTCCATCCTCAGTAGTTTCTCACTGACTTAGTGATTCATCTCTCATCTATGCATGAACCAGCGTGTCTTTGATTTCACATGGAAGTTAAAAAGGTCACAGTTAGATCTGGTAAAAAGAAAGGCTGACCTTACATTTTTTCTTTTACAGAAGTGTATATTCATTTGCTTGTTTTGTGTTTGTTTGTTTTATTTATTTATTTTTTGTTCTGTGACTTTATTCACATTTCCATAATTGTCCGTAGTGTGTGAAGTCATGTGGAAAAAATAAGTGCATCCTATGGAAATTGTTTTTATTTATTTATTTATTTTTTTGTTATTTGGTCAAGCAAACATTTGATCCTTCTTGAAACAGTGCCTTTTTAATAAAGTTGATGCACTCTATTAAATGACACACAAAATTTACATTTTGTAGTAATTTTCACAATTTAAATGAACAAGAACAACAAAAAACAACAGGTCAGTCACATGGAAAAAGTAAGTACACCCCTACATTTATCACACCTTCAAATCCACAAGATTAGAATCAGGTGTTGAAGATTGGGTGCCAGTGATTAGAACCTGCTTAGGGAGTGCAGGTGGAACCTGTCTTATTTATACCCCTCTCATATCTAGTGTCTGGTGTTCCCTTTGCCATTGAGGTATGTGGTGTCGTCATGCCAAGATCTAAAGAGGTCTGTAAGGCCTTCAGAAAAAAGGTTGTGGATGCCTATGAGTCTGGCAGGGGATTTAAAAAGACATCCAAATTATTTGAAATGCATCATTCCACTGTATGGAAAAAAAATATCTACAAATGGTGCAAATTTCAATCGACTGCCAGTTTGTCCAGGACTGGCCGTCCCGGCAAATTCAGCCCAAGAGCAGACTGTCTGATGTAAAAAGAATTCTCCAAGAACCCCAAAATTTCATCAGAGGATCTGATAGTAAGTCTTGCAACTGCTGGTGTCAAAGTGCATGCTTCTACAATCAGAAAGAGATTGCACAATTTTGACCTGCATGGAAGGCGTGCCAGGAAAAAACCTTTGCTGTCTAAAAAGAACATTAGAGCAAGACTATAGTTTGCCAATGAGCATATAGGCAAGTCCTTCAAAGACTAGGCCTTTTGGAATAATGTGCTCTGGACAGATGAATCAAAGATGGAGTTGTTTGGCCACAGTAACAGCAGACATGTTTAGCGCTGACCAAAGACAGCTTTTCAGGAGAAGTGCCCCATACCAACTGTGAAACACGGTGGTGGAAATGTTATGGTTTGGGGTTGCTTTGTTCCCACAGGGACTGGACAACTTACATTCATTGATTCAACTATGAATTCTACATCATATCAAAGAGGGCATGAAGATAATGTGAGGCCATCTATCTGAAAGTTGAATTTGAACTGAAAGTGGATCTTTCAACAGGATAATGATCGTAAGCACACTAGCAAATCCACAGAGGAATGGTTCAGAAAGAACAAATGGAGGGTTATGGAATGGCCTAGTCAAAACCAAGATTTGAATCCCATTGAAATGTTGTGGTATCATGTAATGGAGGAGCAGACGGATGCAAGTGCAGTTGAGAGCTTTTATTAAAGATACAGGCAGATAAATCCAAATCGATAGGGCAAAATGATGGTGTTAAAACAGGCGAGGTGTCAGGCGATCGGCAAACGGGCATAGGAGCAAAACAAGGAACGGGATGAAAAACCATGAGACGAGAGCAAAGATTAAGGCTTGTTGCAGGTCTGGGAGTGTACCTTTCAGCAGGATAATAATCCTAAGCACACTAGCAAATCCACCAATGAATGGCTCAAAAAGTAGATTTGGAGGGTTATGGAATGGCCTAGTCAAAGCCCAGTTTTGAATCCCTTTGAAATGTTGTGGGGGGATTTGAAATGGACAGTACATGCAAGAAATCCCTCAAACATCATGCAACTGAAAGAATACTGTATTTAAGAGTTTTCAGAATTTCCAGCAATCCTGGTGGACAATGCAAAACACCTATAAGAAGTTATTTCTGCTAAAGGGTGCAACACTAGGTTCAGAGGCCAAATATATATATTTTTTAAAAAGCCAACAATTTCCATGGGGTGTACTTATTTTTTCACATGACTATATGTGTATGATTGTGCCCTTGCGATGGGCTGGCCCCCAGTCCAGGGTGTCCCCCGCCTTGTGCTTTGAGTTCCCTGGGATAGGCTCCTGGCTCCATGTGACACTGTGTAGGGTAAGCGGTATGAGAAGTGGATGGATGGACTTATTCACCTAAAACGCTGTATGGGATCTTGCCAGCTTGTTGTCTGGCCAGTCTCAGTACTAAAAGGAACTGCCTTCAGTCAGTGTATTCATTAAAACAGGAGGGCGTGTGTTTCTGTTTGTTCTGTTCTTGCGGGTGGATGTTAGGCTTTGTCTGTAGAAAACATTTTTTATAAAATCTCTGTAAACAGTAGTTGTTTAAGATAGCAGATATGTAATGGCATTTCCATAACAGAGAACACAACTTTTTTTTCCTCAAAATATTTTAAGCTATACACTGTAGAACTTGATGTGAACTGTCTGAGAACTTGATGTGCTCACCAGCAGCCAATTTAGTGCCACTGCTGCCAAAGGCAGCTGACAGCAAAGTTCTGGCAACATCAAAGTGAGCACTGTTATGACAGTTGTAGGAGGGCAGCACTGGATTATGTGCATGGCTTCAAATACTGTAGCAGCAATGGTGAAATGTAACCTAAGCATAATCATGAACAGAAAAATAGATCCTTTTCGCCTCAAGCTCAATTTGAAGCATGTTTCTGTTCATATGACTGGTTTCTCTCAAGGCTGGACCATGCGACCATGCTCTCAAGGACCATGCTATGAAACTGAACAATCTTTCCATATTAATAACATTGCCATGAAATACATTTATGATACTGAATAGGATTAAAAGAAAATGTTATTGTCAGGGGAAAATTGCACCTTATATTATGATGCCTGCTCTACTTTTCTTAAAATACAATGTATTGATATTGCCCTGTTCAATTCGTCATGAAATAAATGACATGGTTCTTATAATAAACAAATAACAATAATTAAATAATAATTAAAGTTATAATTAAAACATGAAAAATATATTAATGTTTCATGTCAATATTTTTTGACAAATATGTGTCGATATTGTCTTGTTTCAATATCATATGTCTCATCATGGCTTTAGTGTTTCATCTCATGATTAATTGCAGGTCTGTTGTTAGACAATGTATAATCTGACACATCACAAGTTATCACAGTCTGTTATAGAATTCAGCCAAGTAGTGCGACAAGTAATAATCTTAAGACAACTGTAATTGCTGTCTTTATTAAATTCTCAGTGTGATTGCAATAATCGAACGATCTATGAATGTTCCAGGTTTTAAACCAATAAAACAATTATACTTGAGCCAGTTATACTTCATTAATGAAATCACAGTAACACATTGCTTATTGATTTATTAGAAAAAGGATTTTATTAAATCAGGTATTTTACTGGACAGGAAAAATATTGACAGCAACTTGAAGATCAGGGGCATGGTGCTTTAGAGGTTGGTACATTTGCCTCGCACCTCTGGGGTTGGGGGGTTTGAATCCCACCTCCTCCCTGTATGTTCGGAGTTTGCATGTTCACCCCGTGCTTTGGGGGTTTCCTCCGGGTTCTCCGGTTTCCTCGCCAGTCCAAAGACTTGCGTTGTAGAATGATTGGCATGTCTAATTGTCCGTAGTATGTGAATGTGTTTGCGATTTGTTGGCAGAATGTCCAGCTTGTGCCCCGAGTTCCCTGGGATAGGCTCCACGCTCCCCTGCCACCCTGTGTTGAATGAGAGGTACAGAAGATTGATGGATGGATGGATCTCAAAGAGTAAAATTGTTTTTGAGAATTTCTCCCTTATTGAGTCTTGGCCAATTCCCACCCACCAGTCACCACTGTCATACAACAGCCACCAACCTTGGAGGGTAAAGGCTAACACATGCTTCCTCCGAGACACGTGAATCCAGCCAACCACAATTTTTAATATTGCTGCTCATGCTGCATCATGTGGCGGCATAACACAGTTCAGAAAAGCACTCTGCTTCTGCATCCACGAGCTCACAGATGCACATGATTGGCTGTAGCTATGCTGTGAATTCTAGATGGTGGGAAAATGCTAAATAGTCGGTACTATGGACTGTTTCAATATTATTTTTTGCAAGTCTGTGTGGGCTGAATGAAATGTGGCAGTGGGCCACGTATAGTAGAAAATGATGGTTAGTCCCTTGAAAGTTTTAAAAGTATTACTGTAAGAGATTTTTCAAGTCCTCAGAAAATCCTTACGATGATTAACAAGGCCAAGGCTGCCATTAGCACAAAAAACCCAAAGCCTCTTTACCATAAAATGAATGACTACAACTTTTAAAAGCCTAAACCCGGGTGATTAAATGATCCCAACTCCGGTCATCAGAACGTTTACTTTTTTTCTTTCCTGGTAGGTGTATCTGCCTGACTCCCTACCTTCATATAATAGGTAATGCTTGTTAATAGGCTTGATACCCAACTGTGATTGTATGAGGTCATCATGGAACAGCACTTGTGGTTGCTTTGAGGAAGTTACCTAATTCCTCTTCCAGTACAGCTCTCCAGCCAAAAATCTCTTTCCAAGCAGTGTGTGGTCTGCTAAGGGCTCAGAGAGGCGCAAGGGCTTTGGCTCAGAGAGGAGCAAGCCTTTTTTCAGGGTGAAAGTAAAATAACTCTGTCCAGTCAACAATCTTTCAGCATGTTCTAAAACGTTTCACAATTATCCACACCATATTCTCTTCAGGAACTACAAATAACTCAAAAAGGAGTTAATTTTATTATCATCTCTTAGATTTTTTTTCAGGTTTTCAAACACTCAGTGCCTTCAGTGTTGGCTATGCGAACACATTTATTACGGAGTATGTATTTTGAAGGAGTTTCTGTTAAAGATAATGTTTTTGTTTTCTGGGATTATATGTAATACGTACATTTAATGTGTGTATATATAATATAGGTAGGTGTTGTATGTTTTTAATTCTTTAATTCTTACTTTTTCTTCATAATCCCAAGCAGAGCCTCTTATGTTGACACTTTTTTTTTGGGTGCTGATTTGGTTCAGGAGAGAAACACGGATGATGGCCAACACTGTGGCCACAAAATATAGAGGGAAGCTGAAGGGAGACTTTTCCATTTATTAAACTTGACTAAAAGTGTTTTTGTATTTGGCTTTGCCTTCATGCCAGCTATTCTGATGCCTCAGTTTGTAGGATCGATGGAAAACATTTAACCCAATAATCTCATTTAACCAAATAATCTCCTTAATCTTTCATTTATTTTTAGGTCGATATGCCTTCCACTTATGGAAACCTCTTGGTCAAGTTATCACAGAAACTGCCAAAAAGTTTCCCTCTTCAGTAAGTAACAAACTTTGTTAACTCGGCAGTCTACAAAATAAAACTGTTTTTCAAATATTTTGTGTAGAACATCTTTTTGAATCCTGCAGTTTCATAATCAGTTTTAGGCAGTCATAAATTGTTAAATGTTCTTGGATTTTTCCAAGTTTTATGCTGCATGTTGTATGGCCAGAAGAATTTTTGGCATGTTAACCTTCCACTTGTGGGGTTTCATTCTCGTGGAGTTGCAGTTTCACCTCAGACTTGAGTTCATATTGATTGATTCCCCCCTCAATGCTTTGAGGTTGTGGCATGCATGTAAACCTCATTTGACCCATAATCCACCACTTTAAGATTAGCTAAACCTCAACTGCAATACTGAATACTTTCTCATCTCATTATATAGTATTATCTTTGATCTTTAACTCTGTCTACTCTATTGCTCCTCGATTGGCCATTGGCTCTTGCTTGTCACAGTAGTCAGTCTTCTTTAGTGCCTAAAGGTGGGTTGATGTTGTTTGGTGATGATGTTTGGATCCCACCATTTTGTTTATCCTAACACATTTAAACCATGCTTCATACATTTAATTTGAAAATATGTGCACGTGTTACATTAATCTCAGATACAGTTCATAAACAAACATGGGGAAAAAAGGGCTTTGAACAAAAATGTTCAGAAACAAATAAGGCTTGTAATATAAACATCCTTAATGATCGTCGAACCAAGTTTTGTTAGCTGTTTTTTTTTATTATTGTGGAGGACCTCCCTCTGTCTGAACATTATATATTTTAATGTATTATACCAGGCATTCTCGACGTATTACAAAGGTGGATTTGAGCAGAAGATGACTAAGCGGGAAGCCAGTCTCGTTCTAGGGATCAGGTAAGAATGTGATTCCTGTGTGTTCTTCTCAGCCTTCTCTCACATTAGTTCCATGTTTTAATTGTTCCTTAGTGTGTTGGTCTATATGAACAAAGGCTTTTTCTTTCGCAACATGTGAATGCGCTGAATCACTAGTTTTCCCAGCAGGGCATGTGGTCCTGTTAAAAGACCGTCTTTTTGGTTTCATGTCTTAACTTTGATCCTAGTGGTGGTGACGGCCGTAAACCACAGTCTTGTCTTTAGCTTTGTAATCTGCTCAGTCAAGGACCACCCGAAATTTCTCTAGTGCAGGAGGAGTGAAGAAGTGTCGTCAGGGTTTCACACCAGCTGTGACTCACCCTGGCTCTATTACCCTCTCTGTGGTGGACTTTGCATCATATTGTTGCTGCTCACTTTTTCCTTTTCTCTGTTAAGGTGTCATTTGACTGTACCACACAGTGATGAGCATTGCTTGGCTGTGTTCCTTTATTTTACTTACTATCAAATATAGCTTCTCAGCTCGGTTAAATAAGCTTAATTCATGCAGGTTTAAACATACCTTGCATTTAAACGCATAGAAGAGAAGAGAGATGCAGCACTTGCCGTATCACTTGCTACAGTTAAATTTAACATGGAACGTCTTTCTATGGTTGGCTTTCTAACCCCCTCTTAGTGATTACATCATGGTGTCCAGGGCCAGGGATGCAGACAGGGCGTGACAACAGGACAAATGGCCGCTGGAGTCACTCTTTTAATGTCCCCTGAAAGACACTATTTAATCAGCACTTCCATTCAGTATGGGGAGCATGCTGCTTCTAGTGAATGAGATGAAAAATAGTCGTTACAAGACATTACAGTTCAGTCTGTACCTAGTCTCTGCTGTTCCACAATGAAATGTTTCACAAAAAATCTTTTGATGAAATGTTTCACAAAGAAATTTGTGTTCATAAGGGTTGCATCAGTTTGTCTTTCTCTTTATCATTTTGAAAAAAAGGGATCTGTTAAAAAATGGTGAGGATAAATTGGACTGATTTACACTCCCATCTGTGCCGCCTTATAAAGCCATCTGGAGTGCTGTAGCCAATATGAGCCCTCAGTTCATGAACTACGATACTGATGAATCAAACCTAGGCAATCTGGCCTGATGGCATGCTCCCTATGTATGTAAATGACCACAGTTCCTTTTGGGCAGACCATTGTTTTCAGTAGATCCTCTAAGATGATTTATCAGTTAGGACTTATTCCATATGTTTATCACCAGATTTATTGAGGGTCTAGTTAGGGAAGGTGATATTTTTTCCCTGTAAGACTCTAGTGTGAAGGTGAGTGGCTAACAGCCTTTACACCTTTTCTCTGGAACCTTTACCCAGCTTTTGTCTGTAGAGGCCATTTGGATAATGCTGATGATTTGTTTGAACCAAGTACTGCTCGAGATCTTAATGCTGGGAGAATAATTGGGTTCGTCGTATTTGCTATATGGCCACTAGATGGAGATGTGCTGTCATTTATCAATGATTGTTTCATGCATGTTTCCCTTTGCACAGTCCAACAAGCACCAAGACAAAGGTGCGAGAAGCCCATAGGAGGATCATGGTCCTAAATCATCCAGATAAAGGTCAGTGGCTTTTATTCTGCAAGCCTACGTCACAAACAGTTAAATATATTTTCTTTATTAAATTTATATTTTTAACTAATCTTTCTTCTGTATTTTGTCCATTTGTTTTTATTCAGCAGCAGGTTAATTACATAACCAATCCTGACATTTATGTGGTATAAAAAGATTAAGCATATGGATATATGTATAATATTCTGTGGTCTTTGACCAATGAATTTACTAGTGCCCTGAATTTTTCTGTGGCCTTTTAGACTTGTCCAATACAGTCAACTACAGATAGGTGCAATTTAAAAAAAAAAAAAAAAAAAAACAGCTGCCCTGTGATTTGTTTCCCTGCTCAAGGTTAATGGCTCCCCTCACGTCTAGCTTTTCCTTCCACCACCTGCATTTTTCACAGACCTGAGCTGTGTGTGTGTGTGTGTGTGTGTGTGTGTGTCTACCTGCCTGCCAGCCAGTCCAGCACTCCTCTGCTCCCCCAGGACACTGTTACAGTGTGCTTTGTGATGCCTATCTGTGGCTGAAAGATAAGGCCTTTAACCATGAGCAAGATGCTCTGCAGAGAGGGAGAGACCTGTTCTGCAGAGAAATATTGCTCATTAAAGCTGCACCACAAATACACATGTAGCAGTAACATCCATTTTATTATGCGGAAGGCGTAGGCGAGTAGAGTGAATATCTAATCCCGTCAGAGGAAAGAACAGATCCCCAGTTATGGGCGTCTACAACATTTCTTGGCATGAGATGTTGACAGAACGAGACACTGTAGGCTTCATAAATCATCATAAAGAGTGATTGCATCCCATGTTTTGTCTTAATCTGCTGATCTGATGTCAAACCCAGTTTCAGTGGGAAATTACTGTTCCATTAATTAGATGAATGGATTCTCTATACTTTGCTGTGCACACATGGAATACAGCTCTTTGTATGACATTTGTCATGATTTTGACTTCAGTCAAGCGATTAGGTCACGATCGATATTCATGTCATTTGTTTGTCCGGTTTTCCAGTAATGGCAGTGTGCTGCAACTATTTCTCAGCTGATGACTATTGATGACTATTTCTCACGGCCTGAGTAATGACATGGAATGACTGTTGAATTAGCCTTCATTAGCTTGCTATCAGTGAATCTGTGTGGATGTTTGAGCATGGTCTCGATGGCTGTCTGTGTTTAGTTTAACTGAAGTCTTTTAAAAGCACATCTCTTCAAATATTAAAGTACGTGGAAAGTCATGTCATCAGCCACAGGCACTGACTTGTTCTGTGTTCTTATGAGGGTGTTAAAGATGAGCTTAAACTTTTAGATTTAAGTTGTGTGTGTGTGTGTTTGCACGAGCCATTTGTAATTAAGCCTGTCACTGCAAGCTGTGTTGCTTTTGCCGCTCCCCCTCTGGCATACCGACAGATTAGCAGCTGCTCCCTGATACCTGGTCACTCTCCAGTTTGTTCTCCAATTTATAACCGCCACTGCTCCCGACACCCTCGTTGGTGAGAGCAGGCAGTGTGCGTGTGTGTGAATTTTTTCCATGATGAATAGCCTAAAGGCTGGACAAGGTCACAGCGTCACATTCTGACTCTGAAGATGTCAGTCAAGGCAAATTAAAGCTGCTCATGCAGAAAACACTATTACAAAATGATCAAAAATTTAAAATGTAAAAAAATAATAATAGTAGCACACTATTTGAGGTCATAAGTGCCAACTATAAAAGAGCCCGTGTACAAAGGTGATCCTTGCTGGAGTTTGAGGAAAATGATGGTGTTTCTCTACAGCACTACTCACCATTCTTTCCTATTGGCTGTTGTCTAATGTGGTATAAGGACACAAACTACAGAATGTATGTAGTTACCCATTTGAAAATTAGATATCTTGATCCTTTTGACCAGAAATCAGACAAATAGCAGTTAGAACTAAAAAATGATGGTGGATAAAAGATTATGGAATCTGTGCAGAGCATCTTTGTCTAGTAGTCTTAGAATGAGGCTCTCACTGTAAGTCGAACAGATGTTCACAAAGCACAACATTTAGCATGTATGTTAAATTGGGCCTAAATATCAAATCTGAAATATTGAGGTATTCGAGCTCCAGAGCAGTCATGGAGCTGGTGCCCATGTTTGAAGTAATTTTGGCTTAATGAAACTATTGGCTAAGTATTGTGTAAGCATATTACATATAAGCGGAAAGGAAATTGTTCAACCATGAGTTCCTGTTTCACAGGGGTATAAATAATAGGTAAAGCACTCCAAATTCCCTTAGTCATTTATAACAATGGTAAGACCAAGCAATATAGCTGTGATGTGCGGCAAAAGGTTGTTGAGCTTCACAAAATGGGGAGTGGCTATAAGAACACAAACATTGCACAAGCATTGAAAATGCCCATTTCCAGCATCAGGGCAATAATTAAACAGTTCCAGTCAACAGGAAATGTTATGAGTTAACCTGGAATTGGACATGTGTCTATATTGTCTCAACACACTGTGAAGAGGATGGTTCGAGTGGCCAAAAACTCTCCAAGGATCACAGCTAGAGAATTGCAGAAGTTAGTTGTGTCTTGGGGTCAGAAAGTCTCCAAAACTACAATCCGAAGTCACCTACATCACCACAAGTTATTTGGAAGCGTTTCAAGAAAAAAGCCTCTACTCTCATCCAAAAAAAACTCAAGCATCTTCAGTTTGCCAGACACTGCTGGAACTTCAAATGGGATCGGATTCTGTGGTCAGATGAAACCAAAATAGAGCTTTTTGGCAATAAACACCAGAGGTGGTTTTGGATCACACAGAGAGGTAGCCATATGGAAAAGTACCTCATGCCCATGGTTAAATATGGCGCTGGCGCTTTAATGTTTTGTGGCTGTTTTTCTGCCAGAGGACCTGGACATTTTGTTAGGATACATGACTTCATTGACTCTATCAAATATCAACAGATATTAAAAGAAAACCTGACTGCCTCTGCCAGAAAGCTTAAAATGAGCCGTGGTTGCATCTTACAGCAGGACAGTGATCCAAAACATGCATCAAAATCAACACTAAAATGGTTTACTGACCACAAAATCAAGGTCCTGCCCTGACCATCCCAGTCCCCTGACCTGAACCCCATAGAAAACCTGTGCGGTGAACTGAAGAGGAGAATCTACCAGCGTGGGCCTCGTAATTTGAAGGATCTGGAGAGATTTTGTGTTGAGGAATGGTCTCAGATCCCTTGCCATGTATTCTCCAACCTCATCAGGCATTATAGGAGAAGACTCAGAGCTGTTATCTTGCCAAAGGGCAATTGTTGCACACGTATATTTAACAAATGTACATCCATCATGCAGAGTATTTTTGTGAATTTTTTTAACAAAAGGTTAAACAATAAAGGCAATTTTTCACAGTCTAACATATTTACCATTTGTTCCAATATTAGTGGAGGACACTGTATATTTAATCTACAACAGCATTTTGTCTTTTTTTTTTTGTTGTGTTACAAAGCACAGATGTGCTATCAAATCAGTATTATGCACTTGTGATTGATTAGGCACTGTGTTTTCAGTGAGATCAGTCACCATTTGGAGCCCACTATTAGCTCCTTCAACATACATATTTTGCATGCTGTGTAAAAGCTCCAGCTTTAGCTGCTTTACTATGTGGAGTGTAGGAGGAAAGGGGGGAAAAAAAACACACTAAACATGATGGGTAATTGATGCTTCTTCTGCAGGTGGATCTCCATATTTGGCAGCGAAGATCAATGAAGCAAAAGATCTGCTCGAGTCTGGCCATCGGAGTTAACTGCCAGCGTTCTTCAAAGCACCATTCACTCAGCCTTTTTTCTGTTCACTTTCAACCTCTGCCTGTTGTTCCTCCTCCGCTTCCTGACCTCACACTGACCGATATCCTCTCACATGTTCTGACCCAGCCAACTCCGAGGCTCTGCATTGCTGTTTTGTCAGCCAAGAACCTCAACCTCTGTGAATCAGGCATCAGATCTTGATCTTATGTGTTAAAGGACCCATGTTGTAGATTGGAAGCATTCATATATATTAACGTCATTATTGAAGCTGCATTGTAAATGTTTTTGATATGTCTGCTAAAACCCATCAGTCTGGTTTGCAGAACTGTACAGGTAGAAACGTAAGTTCTCAAAGCTAAGTTAGATGGAGTAATGCTTGTAGAATATTATAAGACTGAATAAACTGTTCTGGTTAATAATAGTGAGTGTAAGGGGCTGTTAATTTTATGTGCTCATCATCCTCATTTGTAAGTTGCTTTGGATAAATTCATTTTGCATCTGCAAAATGAATAAATATAATGTGTGGAAATGTTTACAGGTGCTGAGAAAAACGTTCACCCGAATGCACAAGCAATCATTTAAGTTTCCAAAGTTAGACCAGTGCAGAATAGAATATGTCGTGGAAACAATCCAATCAATTTCACATGTGTCAATTTGATCTTTACAACTGCCCTGTTTTTATAACGGAGAGCTAGTCTCAATCGCCTAGTAAAATAGGTGCTATGAAAAGCACAGGCAGAAACAATTGTCATCCTTCTTCTGCCTTCCTCACAGTCTGGCAGTGATGTGTGGATTTTGTCTGCTTTTCTCTCCTGGCCCAGCCCTGCTTAGATGCTGTAACTGACATCGATTACTTGCATGTATACAGTAAGTATATCAGAGGTGAGTGTTCTGCTGTTGTCTGACTAAAGCTGTGTTACACTCAGGCTGCCCTGTCGGTCTCTGTTGCCCTGACCCCTCCTGTGACTGCAGCTATTTTCAGCCTGCGCACTTGCTGTGAACTCTGCATGGAGTTTCTGAACAAGCCTGCTCTCTGCATGTCCTTCTCTCCCTATGGTGCATTTCCATTAGGTATTGTAAAATAAAAGAGCCAAGCATTCTTCATGCCTTTACCTATCCGGTGAAGTTGTTTTCTACCTCACCAAGCTTTAGAGATAGATGGGTTAGAATGTTCACTTCATAAAACTTATATTTATATTATAATAGCTTGGACATTTCCCCTAGCATTAGCATGTACTGTATTTTTACATGGGTTCTTAGTCATTGGGTTTCTTATACAGGTTTTTTTCCTCTGTGCCATTTTTACTCAGTAGTTCAATATAGTATAGTTTTTCATCTGGTTTGCTAAAAGCAAGGTCATGTCTTCCCAAGACCCTCTATTAAGGGTCAGTTTGGGTGTGGTTTTTGAGCACATGTTACTCTCCTGGCTCTCCACAACTGCTGGACATGCTGTGTGCTCGCTATCTGAGCCCCACTATTCACTCATCATAGATGAGACTTTGCATTCATCTGTAGAAAGGAATAATGTACGCTTCCATATGGTTTCATTTATTGAGACTGTGCTATAATGTTTGAGCTTCAGTTTTGAATAAATAGAAGTATGTGCACAAAACTAGCTAGATTGTGTAGTGCTCTCCACACATCTGCCAGGTTTTTAAATTCCATTTCACATCAAAAACTCTGAGTCATGAGACGAGTCGAGCTTGTGAGCACAAACACAGACTTTGTGACCTATATTTTCAGCTCTGTTTAGTATGGAGCCTTTGAGTCTTTATGAAATGAGATGTGATGGATGTGTTAAACTCTAATGAGAAACAGAATGGTGCCGAAGAGAAAGCCTTGTTAGTTGAGCACCATACTAGAGTGGCCTTGGAGAATATTTATATCACATTATCTCGAATAAAACTATGAATATCTTCTTTTAATGTCATACGTTATACTTCAATAAATGTCTTTTTTGGGTAATTTTTGCCTCATGTTGTCGTAAGGAGATGCAAATTTTTGCATTTGTTTTTGCTGTAACAGAAATGGTGTAAATGTGATATACGTGTACATCATACATGGTTACTACAACAGAATATCAACAGCATCTTATGGTGAGCATTGAAAATCATTTTCATACTGATTAGCAGTGCCACACAAATAATTTCATAGTGCAGTAAAGTCATTGTCATTGGGAAGGATATAAATTGTACTTTAAGGTTTTTTTTTTTTTTTTTTTCTTTTCCTCATTTCATAAACAAATCTGGAGATAATTAACTAGCTACTGTCAGTAGGAGAGATTAGTACAGCTCATGCTGCTTGTATTCCCTACCCAGTTTATTTATAGATGACTTCAGGAAACCTCATTTACAAACTCAGCTCTTTCCATAGACGTCCTCAGACGGACCAAAAGCATGTCTCCAACATTTCATCTTTATGCAAAATAGGCTATGCAAGTGACTGAAGATTTTTTTTTTTTTTAAATTTAAAAAAAAAAGTCTTATTTTTGAGGTTTCTGGAATAAGTGGCGCTGGAACATCTTTCTAGAAAATTCCTAGTTGGTGTTTAGTTGGTCTTTATTTCAGACAAAGGCTAAGTCTGGAACTCGTTACTACTGCTACTTCTAATAATACTATTACTACTACTGTACTATTTTGTTGAAATGTAGTACAATAATGCATGGTGTCAGAAACAGCTGAAACTTTGATGGAGAGTACCTACCTACATCCCATTAGTATCCTATTGCTATGGAGACAGGAACACGAGCAACACAAATAACTGTAAGAAAATAACTTTCAGAGAAAAGGTGAGGTACAGTGTTAGAAGGCCTTTGGGGGAAAATAGGTGCAAAGTAAAAAGAAAGAAATTGCACACTGAGAGCCTTGTAAACATCCTGCTGTGCTAGCATTTTGATGGCCATCATCATCAGTCAAGCACAGATATTCAGAGCATTAATGGCTTGCATGCATGGCAAACCAAATGAACGGGAAGGGGGAAAAGGAAAATGAATGACTGTGCTTAATGTTCATTTTCCAGCTTCAGGGTTATTTAGAAAGAAGCTAGTGTGTCACAGAGGAAAGAAATAAGAAGCTGAACAGTAAGTGCTATTCTTGCAGTCTGGTTTTGGTGTCCAGCAAACACTATTTTTGTTCACTGGCAGGAAGAATAGCTTATGCAAGCTGTATTTCTGTGCACCATGCTGTCAACAAAATGCATTCATTTTTGCTGTCTTTTGCAGACTCAGGAAGTCTGTAATGACAAATTATTTGTTTAATCCAAAGTAAATGTAGGCCTTTTCAAACGAATATTCAAGTTACAAAGTGATGTCTATAAACAATCTGAACCATATCTAACCATACTATGGATATAGAAAGTCTACACACCCCTGTTAAAATGGCAGGTTGGATATATACGATAAATTATGGCAGAATTTTTTCCACCCTCAATGTGGAAAATATAAAAATAAGTGAAAAGGAACCAGAAACAATTAAGGGATAAATAGGGGAAAAAAACAGCTTACAATAACCTAGTTGCATAAGTGTGTACACCCCTAAACGAATACTTTATTGAAGCATCTTTTGATTTTATTACACTACTCAGTCTTTTTGGGCAAGAGTCTATCAGCGTGGCACATCTTGACTTGGCAATATTTTCCCACTCTTTCTTGAAAAAACATTCTAGATCCGTCAAGTTGTAAGGGCATCTCCTGTGCACAGCCTGCTTCAGGTCACCCCACAGATTTTTAGTTAGATTCAGGTCTGGGCTCTGGCTAGATCATTCAAAAACATTGATCTTTTGGTTAAGCCATTCCTTGGATGGTTTGGATGTATGCTTTGGGTCACTGCCACACTGAAAGGGGAAATTCCTTTTCATCTTACTAGCAGACACCTGAAAGTTTTGCACAAAAATTATCTGGTATTTGAAGATATTCATAATTCCCTCCACCTTGATGAAAGCCCCAGTTCTGGCTGAAGAAAAGCAGCCATAAAGCACGATGCTACCACTGCCATGCTTCACCTGGGTATGGTATTCTTTTGGTGATGTGCTTTTTTTTTCTTTTCTTTTTTTTTCTTCTTTCTTCAACAAATATACCTTTTGAAATTATGGAATTATTATACCTGTTGGAATTGGTCTTGTCAGACCATAACACATTTTGCCACATGGTTTGGGGTGAATTAGTTTGGCTTGGATTTTTTTTGTGAGAAAGATCTTCTGTCTTGCCACCCTACCCCATAGCCCAGACATGAAGAATATGAGAGATAGTTGTTGCATGCAGAGAGTAAACTGTACTGTGATATATGTAAAGTTTTGGGGAAAAAAATTGTACCCCTCTCCTGATCGATTGACAGTGAGACCCTGTACAGACTTTGTAAGTTCTTTGCAGACCATAGCTTCAGCAGTCAGATGAAACCAAGATGTGAAGAAATCCCTACAGAAACAGCTGATCTTTATTTGAGGTTAATCAGAATAATTTAAGTGATGACAGCTTTATGATCATTACTTTTGAACATGAGATAGGTGAGACTGGTTCATTCTTATCACACACCCCCTATTATAAAAGGGTGTGCACTGTGAACATTGTACTTTCACATTGAGGGTGGGAAAAGTTCTGACATGATTTACCTTGGTTTACAAAAAATAGCATCAGATCTAATTCCTGATAAACAAATTAAAAAAAGAACTGGATTTTTAAACGTTGAGGGCGGTTGAGAGCAGTGCTGGGATAGTGGTTAAGACTGTGGGCTAATCATCAGAAGGTCATACATTCACATCACTGATAAACTGCCACAGTGCGCCCTTCTGCAAGACCCTTAACCCTCAACTGCTTCAGGGTATCATGGTTGACCCTGTGCACTGAACCCAAATTCCTAATAAGTTGGTGTGTATGTATATTGTCCAAGTCACAATAAAAGCTGCTCATCTCATCTTGTCAGATCTAGACCACCGCATATCCCATATCAGCAACTTGGGGGCATCCCACCTCCAACCAATATATTGTGTGTGGTTGCACTCAGAAAGCAAAAAAATTAAAAAAAATTCGGATGCTCCCTCAGATTCATTTTTTTAAAAAATATATATTTGAACTGATGAACAGGAGTTTAAACAGACCCAAAAGGTCATTCTCTCCTGTGTCTATTTGATTTGCTTTGTAATCCAACTATCAGGTTTCACCCAAAGGTGGTGGATTCTCTTTTGTGACTGGTTCCTTTCATTGTTTCTTCCTTGTCCATCTCAGGAAGTTTGATCTCTGGTTTGCTCATTGGGGATCTAAATATATATGTACATCCGGATCGCTGTAAAGCTGCTTTCTGATGATAATGTCTATTATTAAAAGTGCTACTTTATTATTATTATTATTATTATTATTATTATTATTATTATTATTATTATTATAACCTGAATTAATTTTATTAATTAATAAAAAATGAACCTGAATTGATTCTGAAACTTCATCATACTTGCGTCAACTGTACGATAAACACTATTTCCATTAATAATCAGTTATTGCCAAGTCTTATTCTCAGGGTATTTTCCAAGACATCCTTTAGTCCTGTTTTCATTGCCAGAACCATTTTCTGAAAAAGTTGGAGGAGGAAATATAAAAATGTTCTTATGACCGCAAACTATCTTCTTCTTTCCCATTAAGACAACAGAGTATTTTATTCAGAGTGATTAGGGAGCCTCTGCTTCACATCTTCAAGTCTACTGACTAGTACTGCATGAAATGTTAGTAAAAAAATAAACACGGAAAATGTAATACAACTTTCATCTTGGCTTGTGAAATAGTGTTTGCGTTTGAATAAAAAGGGTTTTAATAGAGTTTCTGAGAGTCATAATTAGCATGAGTTGATAACGATGGTGACACAAGGAGAATGCACATTACATACACTGTGCACACAACAACAAAAGACCCTAAACAGTCAAATATTCTCCATCACTCTGGGGTGGAAATGTTCATGGGTAAGTAATAACTGCAGCATGGCTACTATTCTGTAGTATTTACCACGGCTGAAGTTCCCAAAAAGAACTGTAGCACAGAATGCACAATGACGAGCTGGACGAAAAATTACTTCTCTGAACACTTTCCGTAATGTTGAGGTGAGCTGTAATGCTTTTGGCAAACTGGTGCACAACTCTGAAATAAATGCTCAGTACAGTGAATAGCCTCAGATACTGGATCTGCTGGGTGCACACTTGTGTGTCACAGTACATATCCATAGTCCACATTCTTCATTTATAATTGAGCAGTGCTGTATTCCTAGATTTCTCTCCTCGTTGTTGACAGAAAATTACGCAACAGGATCAGATGTCTGAGTAGAGCTTCAAGTAAGCACATCTATCTCGATTCTGTTCATTTGCCTTTTGCCGTCATCAGTGTCTATAAACCAGAACAGCAGGGGTGACGGCTACAGCAGTGAGGGAGAACCCTGTTCTGAGTTTCTCTGAGGCTTTGTCCGGTCTCATTCTGTCTGTCACCGAGGCACAGCGCTCGCAGGTCCCATAACCTCAGTGTCAGCAACTGTCTCTGTTTGTTATGTTGAGCTGAGGGCCTCAAAACCACAGAACTTCCAGCGTTTTTCCAACGTGGCGCCCACACCACTAAACTCCTGCTTGAACATGTTCGGTAGCCGCACCATCAGCCGCTCTAGATCACTGGCAGAGATCTGAGAAGAGATATTTACCGATATAAGTAAATACATTTATTTATACCTATTGTGAAATCTGATGGGGTTTTTTATGTAAGTTTAGTGCATCTTTCACTGTCATAAGCTTGTCTACAGTCCAATGTGCATTTTGATCTTGGCCCTTCGGTCAGCAGTACTCAATTAGGCCACTTGGGCTCAAAGAGAGTTCAGTACAGGGTGCTACACTGAACACAGAATAATCTACATGGCAGGAAAATAAACCATTTGCATGGTTTTATTGCACATTTCTACTTATAGAATGTGATTTATCAAGTTTTTCTTGTGCACGAGGATGTGCATACTTATCACTTATTGTCAATGATGTCAGCATAATGACAGAGTAATTATGATTCCTGTGCTCATAAGCTGCAGACAGGCATCATAGATAATGGAAACTAAAATCATATAAAAGGCACATTTAAAGATTGCTAGAGGGTGATTTCATTTGCCCAGTACAGATTTAGTCTCTATTCTAGGGTTTTTAGCCTTGGGCTTATTTCAGTGTGAAATTGGAGACCAGTCTGGTACTTTCTAACAAACTCTGAGTCGAATAATGTCGCATTACATGCCTGCATATCACTCATGCTACAATGCATGACATTTCTGAACTAGCATGAGGATGTATTTTTAAAAGAGACTTCAAAGCACTTGGATCATTGTGTCTGCTAAATGCTGTAAAAGTACACATACATTTCTAAAGACTGCAGTCGAAAAGACATTTTTTCATGCCATCACAGCTTTTCTAAATGTAATTGGGGTGATAGGTTGTCCATGTAATCATACTATCTAAAAATCTAAAAAATATTATTTCTTATTTATTTCATAGACAAACCACTCCAAGCCAAATAAACCAGTTTTGATTTGACTTTACTTTATAACACAGTATCTCTACTTTATTGACTTCATTTTTAAAGGGAAATTACCGTATTTAGCCATTTGGGGGCGTTTCTTTAGGCAAATGAGTATGGCCATGCAAGAGCAGAGCAAAATAAAATATGTGGGATTTATTAGTGTCCACTGCTTTCAGCACATATGATAAATGCCAATTTCTTGGCAGTTCTTATGAACAAATTTAGAACTTTTTTCTATGCACACTTTGATGAATGAGACCAATGGTCTGCAATAGCATAAAGTTTTTTTCAAATACACAACAGAACACCTCTACTGCTCCATTCACATCATCTTGGAAACTGCAGGTGAATAAACAAATATTGTTCTGACTTCAAAGCTGATATAAAATAAACGTAAATCAGAGGTTGTTGCTTTGATCTAACATTTGCTATTATTAGCATAGAGCATAGTGTTCGTGTTAAACATTAGCATAGCTCTTCCTAATATTTAATAGAAATAATACATAGTGTTGATGCATTGAAATAGGAAACAAATATTTCAATATGGACACACAACCTGTTTGTATAGCCAATTGCCTAATGCTGGGTTTGCTTAGGAAAATCCAAACTTTTTTCCCCACTCAGAAGGTAGGTATGGTTATTTCCATATAACATTAATCATATGGATGTTTTTTACATCGCTTATACATCACTCTAGAACAGATCATCTACCAAATACTTAAATGTTATAAATTGTGTGCAGATGACAAGAAAATAAATTCTTTACTACAAAAGAAAGAAAGAAAGGTATTTACCTTTGCATCAAGCCTTTGAATGTAAGACCAAAGATATTCAATGTTGGCTCCAAATGGGTGGACATGGAGGAAGGTTGATATGACTCCTGCACAAAGAGAGAGCATAGAAGGCTCAGTATTGTTATGGCCACATTTGCAAGTAACTGACAGGCTGGTAATAAAGGCAGCCTGCACAATCATAAAACTCCTTGTCAGAGCAGAACCAGCAGTCATTCCACCTCCCCCACTTTAGTTGATTACCTTGGAGAGGTCCTCCAAAGGTAACGCAGTGAAGCTGAGGCAGAGAATATAGTGCCTTGCCTGGAGGGTCCCAAGCCAATATTTATTTCCTTGATTTATACGGCGTAACACTGCCAATTACAGAGGAACCTAATTCAATTCCCTTCACAGGCCCTACTTTCACAGAGGCTCACTCGTGAGTGTGTAGGAAAGGGATGGGCTCGATCATGATGTCTGCTCAGATTTGACAATGAGAAGCAGAGTAGTTGTGCAGGAGGAACTTTTTCACCTTCATGCTGAGTTGCAGTCTGCTGCTCCAGCATAGATAAAAATGTGTTTCTGTTTGAAGAGAAGCAAATCTAATAGCATTCCTCTTATATAAAGGGACGTATATTAGCAGTGCTGCCTATGGGAGCAAATGAAGGCTTCCTCTCCAGAGTTAACACTCCAGTGTTACTGACTGATGGTTTATGCCTGTAAATCTAAGCAATTTTGTGTCTCACTGCTGATCTTTTATGTCCCTTCCGCTGGAATAATCTGAGTTTCTCTGCCGTTCTGGCTCAAGGCCCCTCAGTCATTTTTTCAACCCTAGCTTCCATCTCTATAGTGTGTTTCTTAACTGTTAGCAGGGCAAATATGGTGTGTGTGTGCGTGTGTGTGTAATTAGGGTTGAATGTGTAGGTCAGAGTCAGTGAAGCGCATATCAGGCAAAGGAACATCTCCCTTGAGCACCTTTGACCTCACTGCTCCTCAGGATCTACATCCAGAAGCACAGAAGATAGACTAGAAACTGTGACTACATCTCCTAGCAACTAGTATAGCAGCATTTCTTTGTCTCTGTCTCTCTTGCTCTACGTACTGGATGCTTTACAGTAGATGTTAGAGTAAGACTGAGACTGTTCTAGGCCAAACCATTCAGCATTTTTCCCAATTCAACCACTGTTGATCAAACCTACACAGACCAGAGATTGCTTACCAAGTAACACAGCTTCCTTCTCAGATCTTAGAGGACCTCGTGTCACCCCCTCATTGCTCTTCTCTCGATTGTGATAGAGTGCTGCAGTGCCATTTACTCCCTGTCCACACGCACACACACACCATGCACACATAAAAATAAGATGTAAAGTGAGTAAGAAGCAAAAATCAGTGAAAGATGGAGCAGAAGCCACATCCACGCTGTCCAATCTGTAGTAAACAAGCAATCGGCTCCTCTTACAGAGAAATCAATGTTTATTGACATTTACCCCCATCCTCTTTGCAGAGGCTGCTAAAAATAGCAGGCCATGAGTCAAATAAATGATGAAGTGATTCACACATCAGGGCATCACACACAATTTGCTTTTTAGATGCTCTTTGAGGTGACCTTGCAAAGAAAGACAACATTACATGCACACCTCATTTTAAATCCAAGCAACAAATTTCCAGTCAGTAAAAACAACAATGCTGTGTATATGTACGTATATATTTAGACATTAAAGTGGTATGTTGTTTTGTGAAGGTACTGCCTTTCAATAAAATTAATATTTCTTACATATACCCTGTTGCTATAGGTTGATATACAGGGTGTCCCAGAAGTCTCCATACATAGGCGAAATGAACACTTTAGCAAAATGTAACTTTAAATGTAATGATTGCCATTTCTTTGTAAACACACATGGAGTCATGGATCCCAACTTTGGCTCCCAGTTTGGCAACAGTGTCGTGTGTGATGTGCTTGCCAAGTTTCCTGTTAAAGTCCATTGCAACCTTGCGACAGCTTCCCAATCCAGCCATGACAATGATTTCAATGTGTTCTTTTGTGAAAGGCGTTCTTAAAGGATATTTGGAAAGAATATATATATATATATATATATATATATATATATATATATATATATATATATATATATATATATATATATATATATATATATATATATATATATATATATATATAATATATATATATATATATATAGAAAGACATTTTGCTAAAAAATGTTTAGGTCTCGAGACTTCCGGGAAAACCCTGTAATTTTCCAGAGCTTTTGAGTTCTGGAGGGAAGATTAAGCTGCTCTTAAGCTGATCTGTTATGCGAACTGTGGTGGGCAGTCACTTGCTACAGTTGCCCATCTGCTCTATGTGTTCACAGTATTCTATAGATAGAATCACCATAAAAACCAAATGTATAGTTTGATAAGATGAGTAATCCAGACAGTTCCTCTGAGTAGAGATGATACTTAAACCCTAAACCTCACTGTTTATACCAGACATGTCCTGATGGAAAAGCTGTCAATCACTACGAGTGCATTAAGAGCTAAAGAAGTGATAGTCTAGCTGTACTTACACACTTTAAATAAGCGGAGAGCTTTGTACAGCTTAGGCAATATAGAAGTATTGTTTCATTTTATTTTATTTAATTTTTTTTTTTACCATTACTCCAACCGACATGTGAAAAGAGATGCTAAATGCTTAGCCTAAGATTTGGTCATCAATTGTTTTGATATTGCCAGTTAAAACTTGAGGCAACTAAGGACCTCATCTACATTCTTACATTTATTTCAGCAAAATATACTCAGCAGAGTATAAAAAAAGAAACGATCTCTCACATTCAACTGCTTTTATTTCCGGCTAATTTCTTAACATGTGTAAATATGTGTATTAACATAAAAACATTCAAAAACTGAGACATAAACTGAACAAGTTTCACAGACATTTGAGGGACAGAAATGGAATAATGAGTCCCTGAAGAAAGAGGGGGTCGATATCAAAAGTAACAGTCAGTATCTGGTGTATCCTCCAGCTGCTTTAAGTACTACAGAGCATCTCATCCCCATGGACTGCACCAGATTGGTCAGTTCTTGCTGTGAGATGTTACTCCACTCTTCCGTCGAGGCATTTACAAGTTCTCCATCATGTCTGAGGGGTCACATGGTTACATGTAATTTTCCACTGCAAGGACAATCAGCTGTCCTTCCTGTCTCCCTGTAGCACTGTCTTAGGTGTCTTTCATTACAGACATTGCAATTTATTGCTCTGGACACATCTGCAGTCCTCAGGCCTCCCTGCAGCAGGCCTATGGCATGTTTTTCAGAGTCAGTAGAAAGGTCTCTTTAGTGTCCTAACTTATTGTAACTGTGACCTTAATTGCCTAGCAACTGTAAATTATTAGTGTCTTAAAGACCTGTTCCACAGGTGCATGTGCAATAATTGTTTATGGTTCGTTGAAAAACATTGTTTAAACCCTCTCTAATAAAGATCTGTAAAGTGTATTTGGATTTTATAAAATTATCTTTAAAATACAGTCTCCTGAAAAAGGACGTTTCTTTTTTTGCTGAGTATATATAGCTGCTTTATGTAAAATCAACATGTCCAGTATGCAGTAATTTAGTGACTCTTCTTTACCTTTTTGGGGGTGTCACTGGTGTGGTTTGTCCCTTCCACCAAGTCTGTGCTGTTCAAAAGCTGTCAGGAGAAAAAAGTATATGGAATTGTATGGCTATAAATACAGTACATATACTGCTAAAGGAACAAACGTTTGTTTACGCAACCCTGTATACTCTGGCCTGTATGACACCTTGGCTTTATATTTTCATAGCACATACATAGCTGAATAAATGTTAAATATGTAATCCCTTTTCAGTGAATGAGACCTTTTTCTTTTCTTTTTTACTGTTATTCATGTACTATACATGTGTGTTTCAATAGACTACTATTGGCAGTGTGTCAAACCCCAAGTTACTCCTGAAGGATTGTTATACGTAGAAAACATAGAAAACAGGTCAGTCATAGAGTTCAACTTGTGTCTGTTTGGTTAGGTACAGTGTAAACCACAATCTCCACAGGACCTCTGCTTTATTGATGTTCCCATTATCTCAGTCAAATAACATTCATGCAAACCAATGTCTGCAGTTAGGGAAATTGAGTAAACAAGCATGGATTTTATTCTGTGCTCTAAGGCCAACCACGGTGCTAGCAAAAATGAGAGGAGATCATGTTGCTTTGTTCAGCAGTGAAGAAGCAATAACACTTGGATAGTCTTTCAGCGGCACTTTGTCAGCGACACAAATGCACTAAACACACTGTAGAGTATGGTGTCTTTATAGGCAGCACATTTCCCCCCCATCTGTAGGTCGGAGAGCATGAAATGGTTAAGCAGTGAATGGGATGTGCAAATGTAATATATAGACAGTAAATGAGTCTGGCTCTGCAGATGTCAAGCAAAGCAGAAAACACAGCCTTCCTAAGCTGTGTCCAGCCTTCTAGGCGTTAATCTTCAAACCTACAATTGTAAGAAAAAGATTGTGTGTGTGTGTGTGTGTGTCACTATATACACAAAGAAAGCACATTGAGGCTACAGACTGGCCTTGTGTAGTCGAACCTGAAGAGACAGAGAGGTAAGACTGCCAATTTGGAACATCCCCCAACAGAATTTTGCTTTAAAAATGGGTTATATCAGGAAAAAAGATTAAGGAGTAAAATAGGGCTCTTTAGTAAATTATACACATCTATAATAGATGTCCAATTAAACAGTTCATCTTGTTTACAATAATAGTAGTTACTTAGTAGTTACTAAAAATATGCTTTAAGACAAAGTTTCCCAAACTAGGGGTTAATTTACAAATGGGGCTATGAGAGAAACTCATTGTTTGCTTTATCCATTTATTTTAAAACATTTTTACAAATAGCTCTCTAACTACAAAGAGCGATTCTGTGGGCTAATATTTTGTGCATGCTATTGAAATCTTTTTCATTATACTGACACACAGCACTAGCATAGGAGCTGACCAATAAAAATGGACAATTTTCTCCATATATCTACCTTGGCTAGTTCCTTGACAGCATCGAGTGACTCTGACTCAGTGGAACAAAAGAAGTCAAGAAATCAAACATGAAATTATGGTGAAACAGTTACTGAACATGGATTTACAAGCAAGATGATAAACAGAAAATTCAAAAATTCCATTTAGGGTCTTTTGACCAAAAACCTTCAAGCAAGGAACCCCTGATTTAAAAGAAATATCTGAATAATAGGCGGAGTCCTTAACAGGTTAATCCGGACTATGTGTGTTAAACTTACCTTCTCCCTGAGGCTGAAGATCTCCCCCTCTAGGTAGCGCTGCTCGTCTCGTGCCTGCTCCAGCTCCAGTTCCTTTCCCTTCAGCTCATCCTGGAGCCTCAGTAGTTGCTGTGGAGACAGACAGCATTATGAAGAACAAATGATAGTAGTCGCCAACAAAGTACTTGCCGGTGTAGGTGATGAATGCTTATGAAAAGAGATCAACAACAGGGATCTCAATCTGGTGCAGAAAAATGAAGCACAGGACTGCTATCTACAAAGAAAAATTCTCTCTAATGCTAGACAAAACTGATGTGTAGCTACTGATATGATATCTTAATTCAGCCGCTAACAAACTAATGATAATAATGTATTCTACGTACATCTCAGCTAATGTGTTGTTACCAGTGCCTTATGGTTTTATGATACTGTTTAGTCAAGTCAGAAAACCTGGTTACAGCTGTGCAACTTTGTAGTCAGATCTCATCTTGCTTCACAGTCAGAGTGGATACGCCAATGAAATTAAAGATGCAATTGGATTTCTGAATTGAATTGAATTTCTGTCTGAAATACCAGACGTTTATTTATTTATTTATTATTTTTATTTAAAGGCAACCAGAAATCAAAACTGATCTTTATACTGTGTTTGTTCATGCACCTGGCCATATTGTACCTGACTGAAATTGTATTGTGTAATATAAAACACAAATTCTTGGTTTTCCATCAGAATGTAATGATTTTTCACTGGAAATATGCAGGATAAAATTATATTTAACCAATAATATCATGTTATGTTAGCTATCGCTGAGTACAAATACTGAGTCTTAGTCACACGAAAATATGTGATGTTATGAAAGACAAATGCATCATGACTTTTGCTTCATATTTTTTTAGTGAATGAGAGAGATGAGTGTGTTGCTTCTGTTTTTTTTTTTTTTTTTTTTTTTGTAGAGGCAGTAGAGGACTGCTGAGGCATAGACATGAGCTCGTCGGAGTGTCTGGCAGGCTGCACTGCAAGCTCCCAATGCTCTTGCTACTAGGTAAGCCTTACCATTTTGTGTAAAGAGGTCAAACATGTCCCATGATATCAGAGTGAAATTGAGCTGTATTTGTAGTGTGTATGTGTGCTTATGTCTTATAAAGAATATATAAAATTTAAAAGTGAGAGCTAGTGTTATTCTGGCTACGGTATTCTCTCTAGACCTGTGAGAACTGCTTTGATTATATGCATTATATGTGTGTGTCTGTGTTGGGGCGCGAGAATGTCCTACCTGCTGCATATTGTGCATGGTTTGCTGCAGGAAGTTGAGCTGGTGCTCATGATTGTGCTCCTCTTCGGGGTGCTGCATCTTTCCCTGCTCCTTCTTCAACAGCTCTACCTCATTCCTGTAGGCATCAAGCTGCCAGCGCAGACTGTCATTCTCCTCTCGCAGGCCATACGAGTGCACAGCCAGAGCTGCAGATATGAAAAGAATACAAAAGACTGTTGTTAGAACAGTGTATTCAAAAAGGCAACAAATAAGGTTTGCAATGATTGTAATGCAAGTAATAAGAAATATGAATTAATATTAAAAATCTTTTCTAACTCCTGCTGTAACAGTCTCTCTCTCTCTCTCTCTTTATATATATAGACTGTTATATGTAAGTCTCTCTCTCTCTCTCTTTATATATATATATATATATATATATATATATGAGTTAGAAAAGATTTTTTTAATTCATATTTCGTATTAATTCATATTTCTTATCACTTGCATTACAATCATTAGAAACCTTACAAAAACAAAATCATTACAAATGTATATATACACAGTGCCCTCCACTAACATTGGCACCCTTGGTAAATATGAGCAATGAAGGCTGTGAAAAATTGTCTTTATTGATTAACCTTTTGATCTTTTGTTTAAAAAATCCCCCAAAATACTCTGCTCTCATGGATATCAAACAATTGCAATCACAACACAGGTTTATCAAAAATAAAAAAAACTTTGTTAAATATAGGACCAAGGAATATGGTTGTGATGTGCGGCAAAAGGTTGTTGAGCAGATCTCTTGCCATGTATTCTCCAACCTCATCAGGCATTACAGGAGAAGACTCAGCTGTTATCTTGGCAAAGGGAGGTAGCACAAAGTATTGACTAAAAGTGCCAGTAATTGTTGCACATGTATATTTAACAAAAATTATTTTGATAAACCTGTATTTTGTTTGCAATTGTTTGATATCCATGAGAGCAGAGTATTTTTTTAAACAAAAGATCAAAAGGTTAAACAATAAAGACAATTTTTTACAGTCTTCTTTGCTCATATTTATGAAGGGTGCCAATATTAGTGGAGGGCACTGTATGTACATATATAAAGACGGTTTGAATCACGACAAACCATGTATCATGAATCACACTGAATAATTTCACACTGAATTTTATGACATTTTTTATGATATATTATGAAAACATTTGACACAATTTCAATTTTAA